>NW_028234403.1:50420486-50427986 GCF_977035675.1 Penaeus japonicus
TCACTGACTGCTTCTTTGTTTGCCTGCTGGAGTAGGGTTGGGAAAGGTGTGCGGTATACTATTTTAGATTTATTTACTCTTTTGAGTAACTTGTGTCTGTTGTACGGAAATGAGCAAGGCCTCTCCTTATTTCTATCTTCTTGAGTCTCCTTATCTCCCTCTCTCTCTTCTCGAATCTCCCCACGCCCAGATTCTGCGCCGGATCCTCCCCACACCTCTTCTCTACCCCACCCACCTCCACCCGCAGATAACTAGTTTTTGTGGCTGACTCTCCGATTCCCTCCCTCTCGCTCCCATCCCTCCCTCTCGCCCCTATCCCACCCTCTCCCTTACCTCGTTCTCGCCCCTATCCCTCCTCTCTCACCTCATCCCCTCGTCCCCCTTCCCTACCTTTTCCTCTCTCTCGTCCGCTCCCTCCCTTCCCTGCTTCTCCTCCCCTTCCTTCCCCTTACACTCCGCCCTCTTTCGATCCGCTTATCTCTCTCTCGTTTCTTCTCCCTCCCAATAACTCTCTCTCTCTCCCTCTCCATCGCTCCTCCTCAGTTTATTTCATCATACCTAATTGTTTGCTACTCTCTGTTATATGTATTCTCCCCCCCCCCCCTCTCTCTCTCTCTCTCTCTCTCTCTCTCTCTCTCTCTCTCTCTCTCTCTCTCTCTCTCTCTCTCTCTCTCTCTCTCTCTCTCTCTGTTCTGCCTCTGCATCTGTCCTCCATTCCTCATTTCAGAAGTATTTCTTTTCCTCATCCCCTTTCTATCACAACCTCAATTCACTCTTCCATCTTCTTCCATTCTTCTTCCATCTTCTCTCCTCTCCCTTACTGGAACTTCTGATGCGCTTCCTCCGTCCATCTCTCTTCCTCTGTGTGCTTCTCTCTTCTCTTTTCTCTCTTATCTCCTCTTCTCTCTTTAACTCCTTCCCTCCTTTCTCCTTCCCCTTCTCCTTCTTCGTCTCCTCCTTCCTTCCTTTCCTTTCACTTCCCTTTCGCCCGTCCCTTTCCCCCTCCAACTACGCTGGCCTCTCGCCAAGGTTCTCCCTTCAGCGTGTTAACCACTGGAGGCAGGGGGGAACGAAGGGAGGAGAGAGGGAGGGAGAGAGGGAGGGAGAGAGGGAGGGAGAGAGGGAAGGAGAGAGAGGGAGATAGGGAGGGAGAGAGGGAGGGAGAGAGGGAAGGAGAGAGAGGGAGATAGGGAGGGTGGGAGAGAGGGAGGGAGAGGGTGGGAGAGAGGAAGAGAGAGGGAAGGAGAGGGGGGGAGATAGGGAGGGTGGGAGAGAGGGAGGGAGGGAGGATGGGAGAGAGGGAGGGAGGGAGGGTGGGAGAGAGGGATGGAGGGAGGGTGGGAGGGTGGGAGAGAGGGAGGGAGAAAGAGAGGGAGATTAATAGGAAGGGAGGGAGGATGTAAGGACAGACCAGGTCACACTAATTCACTCCCTTCCACCAGATGGGGAGATGTTACCCGACACATTTTTTCCTCCTCTGGCACTACTAGTATTGGTCCTCTCCGCATTCCCCCCCCCCCCCCTTCTTTCGCCTCTCTCGTTCCCTTGATCTGCGCTGCGACTCAGGGAATTACTTTCTTCTCTAATTCATATATGTTAAGGTAAACATATAAACTACTAAAAATGCAGACATCATACTAAAAGTGCACAAACAAATGCAAAAACTAGTAAATAAACAAAATAAATTGAATGCCCAAACAAATACAATCAAATTGATTTCAATCGCACTTGAAAAGAACCCAAACATGCAGGCAGACATAATGTCAACAGTCCTAACGGATGTCATTATGGCTAAAAAAAGATGCAAACTTTTAAGCGTTTTTATTTTTTCAAGTATAAACTCGGTGCGTAAAATAAAATGTCACAAATGGTTTATTCATACAATATTTTCAACGGGGCGGCTCAGGGAAAACATTCTTCTCAGTGGACTCAAGGGAGAAAACACCACTATCAAAAGAAGCCCGAAAACGCATGTAATTATCAGCAAGACATCCAAATTTAGCGGCAGGCAATATCACCCGAATGATCACAGGTAAACAAACAAGCTCGCGGGAAAATACGTGCACCTGATCCAGTAGCACGTACGCACGTGCGATATAGGTAGCATGTGCACGGCCTCGCTCTTTTACCAGTACGTCACCCAACCCAACGCCGCACGGGTTCTGCCGGGAGCGGAACTTCACATCTCTTATCTCCATTATCGCGGCCTGACTAGTTTTTGTCGCCCTCAGCAGTGTGCTTGAGGCGCATCGACCCCGTTACTGCTGCCACCTGCTGACCTACCTACCTTGCCTACTGACCCGGCTAACTTTGCCCACTGATCTGGCTGTTCCCATCTGTTGATATGACCCCCAGAAAAATGTGTGTTGATCGGACTGTTCCACTTGTTGATACAATAGCCTCAACTACTAGCCAGGCTATTTCCTTTGCTGACAGGACAGTCTCCTTTCGATTGCTCTGGAGGTTAAAACCACACACAAGTGCTTGCCCCTTCCCCCTCAGACCAGTGGACGATCACACGCATAAAACTAAGTGATAAACGAAGGGAGGTCAGTGCCTTCTTTGCCTGCAGTCCTTCTGTCGAGAGTAGACGGTGAAGCAAGATGACAAAGGCAATAAAAGAGGTAATACAGGCTGAATAATGGCCTGTTCTGCCCAACTGTCGTGTCATTCGTACGAAAAGGAAAAAAGAATCTCCAGGAAAAAGCTTCTCCAGCTCCTTCTCAGTTCTATCTTACACTACTCGCATTCCGTCCGTCTCTCTTCAACTCGTTTCTTCTCATCTCTTTCCCATTGTAACAACGACTTTCTCTTACGCTGATTATTTTCCCTTTCTCTACTTATTTCCCTTATTCCCTTTCAATCCCTCTCATTTTTCTTCTTCTCCATCTCCTCGCACGCAACATCTACCCCCTTTACTACATACAGACTCCCGACACCATGCGTCTTGCCGGGCGACAGACTCACTCCTCGACCAAATCTGATGTTGTGGTCGGTTACACAAATACAGCCGAGGCCACGCCCGTCCAGCCACGCTCCAGCACCTTCATAACCGACTAACGAGGTGCCCATTCATGGGGAGTCAATGATTAGAATCCACAATTTTGCCTCCTCGCCCCCCTCCCTCCTCCCTAGGCCCTCCTCCTAGCGCTGCCCAGCAAGCTCAAGCTCGCTACACCTACAGAAGTTTGTTTTTTTATGATAAAGAGAATAAAAAAAAAAGAACTGTATACTCCGAACTGAGGTGAACCCACTTCTGCAGCTGTCTTCATTAATCTGTTTACGATCGTGAAATAATCAGTATCATTTCAGGTAGATTACACTCCACTACATGGATTCATGAATATACGTTTATATATCCATCAATGTTTATGCAAACCCGTAAACACTCGTCTCTCCACTTGAGTAGATGCCTGAGTAGATACCGCGTATTTCTGCAATAGTGTGCATATTAAATCATGATAATTCATGGAATTATTAGCACGCAAATCAACAGTGACTCATTACCCGAGCTTACGAATTCCTAGAAAGAATACTATAACGACATTTTGTACATTAAACTAACTTCAAACTTCGATTATGACGAGACTACCTGTTTCATGTGATCCTATTAATTCATAATCTAAAAAGAGACATTTAACTCCTCCCCTTCGCTCTGTTGTGAAAAAAATAAATGTAATTATCTAAGGTAACCAAAGTCGGTTTTTAACTCTAGTCGCTCTCTCTCTCTTTCTTCCCTCTTCACCATCCTTCTTCCTTTCTATCTCTCTATAGATATAGACATATATCCACTTTCATCTTTCTCTCTAGCCTCACTCTCACTCTCTTTCTTTGTCTCTGTCTGTCTTTCTGTTTCAATTTCTCTCTATATATTTCTCTTTCTTTCTCTCTATTTCATTCTCTCTCTCTCTCTCTCTCTCTCTCTCTCTCTCTCTCTCTCTCTTTTCCTCTCTCTCCCTTGATATCCTCCCTCTCCCCTTCTCTTTCCTCTACTCCCAATCTCTCCCCCCTATTCCCTTTCCCTCTCACCCTCACCCTTTTCCTCTTCCTCTCTCCCCCTCTCCCTTTCCCTCTCCCTCTCCTTCTCCCCCTGTCTCGTGAGAATGGCTCTCGCGTCTCCTCCAGCCGATCGATCTGAATCACTGCGGATTGCAACTGCTTTATATCGGTAAATGATAAACGGAATTTCGTTTTATTATTATAACGTCGAGGGAGGAAATCCATTGCTATGGAGTTCGCTGCGTCATCGGCGGTGAGTTTCGCCATGGGCACTTGATGGAGAGGACTTAAAGAGGGTTATTTGCCGCCGTAGATCTTCCCTTTCAACCGAGACGCAAACACGCGTATGGACATCGACACACACACACACACACATACACACGTCTTACACGCAAACCTATACGCACGGACACCAGGGTTAGTATACTTATTTGCATTTCTCTATCAGAGCACACACAACTTTTCAACTTGCTATACACAAACACTTATTACTTACCTTACATATACAAAAAGGCCTATATGCACAAACTTAAAAATTGCTAGGCACACATGCTGACACAGGTAGGGACTTGCCTTGCAAACACATACTTACATACACACATGTATTTACATATTAACACAATAAGCATTTACTTGGCATATATACGTACTCATATGCATTTACTAACCTTATATGCACATACATACAATCTCATTAACATAAATTATACGCACACACAAAAATACGCACTGGTTTGCTGTATATGCAAACATACATACTTAGGCCTACAAACCCATATACCTACCAAAACACACTTTACATATGCGCTCACTGACCATATAGGCACATCCACACACACTTATCTACCTTATAAGCACACACTTACATGTATACGCACCAGATCTGCCGCATATGCGCAACCACACGAATTCGCTTGCCGATGCCGCACTCACTCACGAACTTACTTATTCCTCTATTATTCTGCCTCCCCCCCTCCCCTCGTTGTCGTCGTCATTCTCCTCCTCCTCCTCCAGTTTCTCTTTCGCCACCCATTCCCCTTCTTCTTGCCTCCTCCCTCCCTCCTCCTCGTCCTTCGTCCTTCCCCCTCCCCCCTCCTCGTCCTTCGTCCTTCGTCCTCCCCCACCTCCTCCTCCTCCTCCACCTCCTCGTCCTCGTCCTCCCCCCCCTCCCCCACCTCCTCCTCCCCGCACGAAGATCACCTCGTTCCACAGCCTTTAAGGGAGACTCGATGATCTGTGCAGCATCCCTGTTCCCATTTTCTTCTCATCTCCAGCCTCCCTTATTGCTCCCTTTGGCCGCACTCATCACTTAAGCCCTCCGCTTGGCGTCTTCGCGAGGGACGCTGAGGGAGCGGTCAGGAGGAGGAGGAGGAGGAGGAGGAGGAGGAGGAGGAGGAGGAGGAGGAGGAGGAGGAGGAGGAGGAGGAGGAGTAGGAGGAGGTGGAATAAGAGAAGGAAGAGGAGGAGGATAAGGATGAGGATGAGGATGAGGAGGTGGAAGAGGAGAAGGAACAGGAAGAGGAGGAGGAGGTGGTGGTGGAAGAGGAGAAGGAAGAGGAAGAGGAAGAAGAGAAAGAGGAGGAGGAGGAGGAGGTGGAGAAGGAAGAGGAGGAGAATGAGGAGGAAGAGGGAGAAAGGTGAGGGGGAAGAAAAAGAAGGAAGAGGAAGAAAGAGGAGGCGAAGGAGGAAGAGAAGGAAGAGGAGGCGGAGGAGGAATAGGAGGAAGAGAAAGCGGAGGGCGAATACGAAAAGAAAGGGGAGGAGGAGAAGGAGGAGAAAAGGAGAATGAGGAGGAGTAGGAGGAGGAGGAGGAGGAGGAGGAGGAGGAGGAGGAGGAGGAGGAGGAGGAGGAGGAGGAGGAGGGGGAGGAGGGAGGAGAAGGGGGAATAAGAGGAGGAGGAGGAAAAAGGAGAAAGGATGAAGAGGAGGAGAGAGAGCAGAAGGAGGTATGGGCTGGGAAGGAGGGATTCCTCTGGCCATCTCGGGAGTAATGAGATGATCTCCGTTGATATCGCCTCGTCATCACGCCTCTGGCTATCTCTACGAGCTTCTTCATTTCCTCGACTGACGACGTGAAGGTGACAAGTGAAATTCGAGATAACCGGTTACGGCATGAGCAACGCGAGATATTTTCCACATTTCACCAAGCACGCACATGCACAGTTGCACACCCTCACGTACATGCATACAGACATACATTCACATACGCATACATGTATATACACACATACACAATGAACCTCAGTCCTGGCACCCAGTCACGTCGCGACACGGTCACGTCACCACTAGTCATCTACCACCACCTTCGGTCACGTGGGACGAAATATTGCAATAACCTCCACCTCCCCTTTACCCCATCTATCCCTCTCCCTTGAATGGCAGTGACGTCATTGCAAGACGCATTACGTCATCCGAGAAACCTAAAAGTAAAAAAAATGTGCACGAGAGGCTGAGAATGAATTGTGGGGTTTTGCTGCTGCGAACAGGGCTTCACCCGAGACACTTTTCCAAGGAAACCCCGACAAGGTGAAACTGACCTGCCATGACCTTTAACCGGGAAAGGGGGGAGAAAGGGACAGGTACCAGACAATGGCACTCGGAAGCACCGAGACGAGTCCGAAGAAAACTATATCTAGTGAAAAATATTATCTTTTGAAATCTTGGCAATGAATGATAGTACACATCATACTATCCATAGGCATATCTGATACATCATCAGCACTACAAAAAGTTTTCGTCTTATTCAATAAGCAACCATAAGCAGGAGAAAAGTAGGCACCAATGCTCTGAACGCCCGCCCGTGCTTGAAGGATGAGCTTGTGTGTGCCGCCGCGTCCTTGTTCGCCAATTTAAAAGTGTTTACTCTGGTCAAGGACGTGTGTACATAACTGGCACTTGAAGCCGGCTCATTATCGGACGCCGGTCCTCGACAGAGAATAGGGGGAGTGAGCACCTCTTGCCACCTACCGCCACCTCTTGCCACTGCCGATGGTCCTTCCCAGCGCCGCAAGCGGGAGGTTACTCCGCCAAGAATGAATCCGTTGCTCACTCTGCTACTATTGCTAGTTCCCCTTCCCTCCTCCATCTGTGTATACATATGCATATACATACATACATACATACATACATATATATATATATATATATATATATATATATATATATATATATATATATATATATATATATACAATTCTACGTCCATTTTTTCTACTTCGTCCACTAAATTTACATTGTCTCCACCTCCTGAGCGTACTTCACTTCCATCCCTCCCCCCATTTCCAACTTTATCTTTCCAATCACCTCTCCCATCATGATATCTTTCTCCCCAAGTGGTTCTCTCTCCTTTCTTTCACCCAATCACTGCCCACACTGCCCTCTCTTCCTCTACTTCTATCTGTGAATCTTCCCTTCCTAACCCCGCCTTCTCCGCTTGCTCCATCTCCTCCTCCACATCCTCCCTTTCCTATTCCATTTCCTGAACCCAAGTAGACGAGATTT
>NW_028234403.1:50450486-50452986 GCF_977035675.1 Penaeus japonicus
GCGCCCCGCGGAAGTAGAGCAGGAGGTCTCGGCCGCTGCTGGTAATCGTTGTGCCGGGAGACAGGTCACTCGCGCAGTACCTGTGGGCAGGTGGAGGACGACCCGTGTACGAGGAGGAACACACGGCGGCAGGTAGAGACAGTCACATGGGGACGATCAGGAAGGTATGATCGCAGGGTTACGATCACGTAGATATAATCATTTTGGTATGATCGCATGGGTCGTATAGCTACGATCGGATGACATTGATCTCTCTCTCTCTCCCTTCCTAATCCCCGGTCTATTTTAACTGCTTGCTCTTCTCTCTCCTTTCCTGCTGTTGTTACGACTTCTATTGTTGTTACTATTAACATTTACAATAATATCACAAAGGATAATAGTGATAATACTATCATTATCAGCATTGTCCTTACCATCATCATTAGTAGCATTAATCATAATGCTTGTTCTTATCAGCAATATCATCATTTTCATAATAGTTGTAACATACCTATCATTGACATTATCATCACTATATAATCATCATCATTTATAACATTATCAATTATCATCAGTATCCTCACCATTATCATTAATATCAGTATCCTCATCAACACATTCATTATCATTGTTATTGCCATCATAATTGCGTTATCACTATCATTTCATTATTATAGCTACTATCACTATTATAACCTTAATCATCCTCACTACTGCAACTGACATAACACCAAATTTCCAATCGTCTCTCTCTTTCCTTCCCCTTTCTCCTCCAATTGCCTCTTCCTCCGGCTTACTCTTCGCCGTAGTATAGCGATTCCCTCCTGACCTCGAGGCGATCCCATGAACACAGCCCGTCTCTGTTTTTTCCGAAGAGATTGAAGTCGTTCACTGTGACGACGGGCATATGACAATCGTCTGGGGCACGGATCCACCACATGCATTGCGTCCCTGGATTGGTCAACGTAGAGGATAAATAAAAGATTTAGATTCTCTCTCTCTCTCTCTCTCTCTCTTTCGCTCTCTCCCTCTCTCTCTCCCTCTCTCTCTTTCGCTCTTTCTTTCCCTTTCAGTCACTCTCTCACTCTGTGTGTGTTTGTATTTTTGTGTGTTTGTTTGAGTGTATATACATGTGTGTGTGTGTGTGTGTGTGTGTGTGTGTGTGTGTGTGTGTGTGTGTGTGTGTGTGTGTGTGTGTGTGTGTGTGTGATTTTATTTGGCTCTGTTTGCCTATCTGCCATACATACGTGGACTCCTATAGATTTGTACATATATTTAAATCCGAGTGTACATAACTGCATATACATTAACACAGCACGCCAGTGATTTTTTAAATAAGGAAATCTACCTTTGGGGAATTTGTAGGGGAAACCTGGCGTTGTGATGGTCGAGGCTTTAGTAATATTCCCACCACATTTTGGCGCCGCTGTTGGTTGTAAGAAAGGGAAAGAGTTGTAAAGACTTGTCGGAAGTTGCATATCTTATTGTTCCCGTTATTTGCAGTTGATTACCTCTGGTGTGAGGCAGTAAGACCAATTTGTTTCTGCCAGTTGTTTGGACAGCAAAGTTTCCTTAACTGCTTAGTGGATATTGAAGTGATTAATCAACATTTTGTAAAGCCTGGTAAGATCAGATGCGTACTCACGGTAATAAGAACCCGTGATCTCAGCACACGTACTGCCCGAAGTCCCAGGCGGACACTTGCACTGACAGTTGCTGCCCAGGTAACCTCCGTTCTTGCAGGTAGGGGGCGAGGAGCAGGACCCCCTCCAGATATCTGGCGGAGGGATACGGATTTAACTTTATGTTGCTCACTCTTCATGTCTCTCTCCATTTGCCTTTCCATTTCTGCTTCTCTGTTTTTCTCTCTTTTTATCTCTCTCTTCATTTGTCTTTTCCCGTCTTTCTATCTCTCTCTCAATCTCAATCTCTCTCTCTCTCTCTCTCTCTCTCTCTCTCTCTCTCTCTTTCTCCCTCTCTCTCGCTGTCCGTCTCTCCTCTCTCTCTCTCTCTCTCTCTCTCTCTCTCTCTCTCTCTCTCTCTCTCTCTCTCTCTCTCTCTCTCTCTCTCTCTCTCCTTCCTCTTCCTCTCCGTCTCTCCCCTCTCTCTCTTCCTCTCTCTCTCTCTCCCTCTCTCTCGCTGTCCGTCATACCTCTCTCTCTCTCTCTCTCTCTCTCTCTCTCTCTCTAAAAGTTTCGGAAATCCAATAAACCATAACTGAAACTTGGGAAAGATGATACTTAATGTATTCAATCTGACACACGTACAGCCATAACCTCTCTCTCATTCACACACACACACACACACACACACACACACACACACACACACACACACACACACACACACACCAAACTGAAAAGGCTCTAAACCAGAGCCTAACCTCCGCCCTCTTCCCGCCCCATGGAACGTACCTGAACAGCCGTACATGTGGTTGACGATGGCGATATCTCTGAAGGTTAGGTCTACACTCTGGCCAAGGTATATCTGCATCGCGGGATCCAATGTTACCACAGTCGAG
>NW_028234403.1:50472986-50480486 GCF_977035675.1 Penaeus japonicus
TAATAAAAGGCTCAAATGTGTTTGAGATTTTATAATATCCACATACAGTATATAGTTGCTTATTTACTAAAACAAGATATAAGATAAGTAATCAACTTAAAATTGCAACAATATCCCTGATGCATTAAAAAGGACTTGTTAGACATCTGTAGTCCCATTATTAAAGTAGGAAGAACCTAAAATATGATTTCTTCCATATTTGAATGTAATTTTAAGACACTAAGTAAAACCATTGTACTTCAAAGTAATTAAGTACAAAATGAATTAGAAAATTCAATTTAAAAAAGAAAGAGAGAAGACCAGCAAGCTTGCTAACTGTATTTCCAGCTTCCATTAGATCATATTGACTATGGATTTGGAATCTCTAATACCTCAAATACCTGGTAAGTACGAGTAACCTCTATAAAATTCTGAACAAATAGCACCAGTTGTAAAATATCTTCCTGCACAGAATGTTTGAAAAGCTAATTGCTTTATAGAAATATCAACTGATTAGGCAACTTTTGAATGGGAAGCACTTAATAAACTAGGTTTGGTTTCATCTGCCTATATCAGACTAAAACTAGTGAAAATATGGGGAACACTGCATAATTTCTGACAGTATTTGTATTTACAACTGGATGTGTAAAAGAGCTAACAAATGTTCTTTTTCAGATGCCAAAAGACACATTGAGAAGCACCATCTCAGATACACTATTAGACCAAATGAGTAAACATCCAATTTTCATGAATATAATTAACAAAGAAAACCTTTTTAAACAGGCAAGATTAAAGCTTCATGTGACTTTAAACAATTTTTAATATTCATTAAAATATTGCTCATGATACCTGTAATCAATAATACCATATTTCCAAGTATCACAAGGTCAATAAAAAACATTCACTTTTTAAAAGGTTTCTTTTAATTCAAAGTTCCCCTTTGCAAATACCCTGGAAAAATTTGAAATTACCTTTGGCAGAAGAAAAAAAAATAACAAAATGAGGAAGTTTTTAAAAGGGGCCCTTTCGGGTTTTGGGTTCTGCTATATGTTTAAAAAAAAGGGGGTTTTTTTTTGGCTTTTGCTATAATGGCCTTGGGGGGGGATTTTTATGGGAAAACCCTGTTGGTTGGGGGGGGTGCTTCGCTTTTTCCGGGGATTTTAGGGGGGTGTGTTTTTTTATCTGGCCGGGTTTTTTGGTGGTGGGGTTGGGTTTGGGGTGGTGGGGGGGGGGGGGGGTGTGTTGTGTGTGTGTGTGGGGTTGTTTTGTGGTTGTGGGGGGTATGTGTTTGTTGTGTTTTGTGTGTGTGGTGTGTGTGTGTGGTGTGTGGTGTGTGTTGTGTAGTGTGTTGGGTGTGGTGTGTGTTGTGTTTTGGTGGTGTGGTGTGTGTTGGTGTTGTGTGGGGGTGGTGTGTGTTTGTGTGTAGTGTGTACGTGTGTGTGTTGTCTGTGGAGTTATGTGTGTGTGTAGTGGGTGGGTGTGGTGTGTGTGTGTGGTATGTGTGTGTGTGTGTATGTGTTGGGTGTGTGTGTGTGTGTGTGTATTGGTGTTTGATGTGTGTGTGGGAGGGTCAGGTGTGGTTGGTTGTGTGTGTGTGTTGTTGCGGACGTTGTGTGTTGTGTTGGTGTGTGTGTGTTGTGTGGTGTGTGGGTGTGTGGTGGGTGGGAAGTGGAGGGTGTGTGTGTTTTGTGGGGTGTTGTTGGTGTGTGTTGGTGTGTTTGGGTGTGTGGGGTGTGTGTGGTGTGTGTGTGGTTTGTTGGTTGTGTGTGTATTTGGGTGTGTGGTATGTGTGTATGGGTGTGTGTTTGTGTTGTGGTGTGTGTTTTTGTGTGGGTGTGTGGGTGGGTGTGGGTGTGTATGTGTGTGTGTGGGTGTGTGTGTGGGTGTGGGGTTGTGGGTGGGTCTGTGTGTCTGTGTGTTGTGATGTGTTTGTGTAGTGTGTGTTGTTTGTGTGTGTGTGTTGTGGGTATGTGTGTGTTGTGTTTGGATGGAGGGTGACTGGGGGAAGTCGGGGGGGGGTGTGTGTGTTGTGAGTATATAAATATATATATATAATATTGTGTGTGGGTGTGTGTTGGTTGTGTTATTTTTTTTGTGATTGTGTGTGTGGGTTTTGTGTGTGTGTGTGTTGTGTGTGTGTGTTGTGTGATTGGTGTGTGTGTGTGTGTGTGTGTGTGTGTGTGGTGTGTTTTTTGTGGGTTGATGTGTGTGTGTTATATGTGTGATGTGTATGTGGGGTGTGTGGTGATGTGTGTGTGTTGTGAGTGTGTGTTTGTGTGTATGTAGGTGTGTTTAAGTGTGTGTGTGGTGGGTGTGTGTGGTGTGTGTGTACTGTGTTGAGTGTGTGGTGTGTATTGGGGTACATAGGATGTGTTTGTGTGAGTGTTTTATGGTGTGTGTGTTTTGTATTGTTTTGGTGTAGTGTGTGTGTGTTGTATGTGTGGGGATTTGTGTGTTGTTATTTGTCGTGTGTGTTGTGTTTGTTGGTTGTGTGTGTGGTAGTGTGTGTGGTAGTGTGTGAGTTTTGTTTGATTGTAACGTGGATTATGTGTTTCTGTGTGTGTTGTAGATGTTGTGTGTGTTTGTGTGGGGAGTGTCTGGGTGTGTCGATGTGTTTAGGTGTTTGTCAGTGTGGGTTTTGGTTTTTGTTTATGGGTATATGTTTTGTGGGATTTATTGGGGTGTGTGTTTGTGGTATGGGTGTGTTGTGTGTGTCATGTGTTGTGTGTGTTTGTGGTAGTGTAGAGAGGTGTGTGCACACACACAGAGAGTGTTGTAGGTCATGGCGTGTATGGTCATGAGTAGAGTACGCACTTTGTTATGTTTATGGTTACGTATATATGCTTATTGGATACTTTGACGATATATGATTGCTTTTTCACATGTTTTTTTTTTTTTTTTGTTGTGGTGTGTGTGTGGTTATGTAATTGTGTCAGTGTAGGTGTGGTGGTGTTGTTGGTTTGCAAGTTGTGTTGTGGTCTTTAGACTTGTATGCTTGACTGTATTGTGGCACAGTGTTGTAGTGTAGGTTTCAGTGGTAGTACACTGTTGTGATTAGTGTGTGTTAGTGTGTTGTGTTGTGTGTGTAGTAGGGGTGGGTGTATGGTGTGGTGTGTGTGTTTGTGTGTTGTGGGTGGTGTGTGTGTGTGTTGTGTTTGTGTACGGTGGGTTTGTGTGTGGTGTTGTGTGTGTGTTTGTGGTTGTGTGTTGTGTGTGTGTGTGTGTGTGTGTTTTGTTGTGTGTGTGTAGGGGGGGGGGGGGGGGGGGGGTGTGTGTTTGTTTGTGTGTCTGTGTGTGTGTTTTTTGTGTGTGTGTGTGTTTGTGGGAGTGGTTTTGTGTGTTGTTGTGAGGTGTGTATGGGGGGTGCTGTTGTTTTGTGTGTTTTGGTTGGTGTGTGTTTTTGTGTGTGTGTATGTTTTTATATATCTATAAAATTTTATATAATATATATATACTAAATATATATAATTTATTATATATATCTATATACGATATATTTTATATAACTATATACAAATATATATATATATATATATTATATATATACATATAGATATATATATATATATATATATATATTATATATATATAATATATCTAATATATATATATATACTATACTAATATATATATATATACATATAGTAATATATATATATTATATATATATATCTCTAATATATATTACGATAATATTATATATATATATTATATATCCATATATAGATATATATATATTATTATATATATACCTAATATAATATATATAATATATACATATATATAGATATAATATAATATATATATATATATATATATATATATATATATATACTTATAACCTATATTATATATTTATATATATATATATATATATACTACCTATATATATATATACATATTAATAATCTATACCTTAATATAATATATACATATATATATATTATATACCTATTATATATATATATATATAATATATAATATATATATAAGATATATATATATTTTATATATATATCTATATATCATCTATAATATATATATTCATATTTATAATATTTAATATATATATAATATATATCATATAATAACCATATAAAATAATATAATAATTATATATATTATATATATATATAACTATACTCAATATATATTAATATATATATAAAATATATATATAATAATATATATATATATATAGATATAAAATATATATATATATATATTTTATATATTAAATATATATTATATATAATTAATTTATTATATATATATATATTATATATATCATATATATATATATATATATAATATATAATTAAAGATATATAAAATTAAAATATATCTATTTATATTATATAAATATATATATAATCAAACCACTATATCTCTAAAAACACACACACACTCTCAAAACATATATCTCCACACACACTCTAACAAATATAAATATAACTACATATACTCTAAAATTTACTTATATATATATCTACTATTAAACATAACACACTATATATCATATATATATAAATATAACTATATATATATATCATATATCCATATATTATAACTAATATATCATATATAATTAACACCACAATCTAAAAATATATCTCACTATCACTAACCCAAATACCCCAAAATCTTAACAATCTAACACAATTATACTAAATATATCTCACTCTCCTCTCTCAACATTACTCTATCCTCTCAACTAACTCTCTCACACAATCATCCTAATCTACTACTCTTCACTAACTTAAATATATATATATATTTATATACACGCACATGCACACGTACACGCACACACATTCACACACTCACTCTCTCTTAAGTGAAAAAGTATAAAGTTCCATGCCTCTTTCATTTTCAATACTTTCAATTGCAAATCTTTCTTGATGCTGTGAGGTGTTACATCTCTTTTTACTCTACCACATACAGCTTCTCAAGTTTCAGCATGAATCAATTTTATTACAAATCTTGTTATTTCACATATTCAACGTATTTGCCAATGAACTGTCTTTTTTTGTAAATGAGATAAAAGATTACAATGCCCCTTAAATAACTCCTCACCAAATATTTAATTCATAAAGGAATGTGTATATATATATATGTATATATATACATATATATACACACACACACACACACACACACACACACACACACACACACACACACAAAACAACAAGTTGTTGCTCATTATGACATACACACCAAAATTTTTTCCCAAAAATAAAGAATTATTGAAATACAAAAAATAAAATCAACTTAAGAAAATATAGAAAACAGGTACTTTAAAGTAGCATACTATCAAGAACATCATTTGGAAATGATTATGGTAAGAAAAAATGAAAACATAAAACAAAGACATGGAATGTCTTTAAAGATCACATTATATTAGATTTTTTGATCTTATCTTTCATCTGTCTAGCCAGATTTTACTGATACAATATTCTAATAGTGAGATTTATCAATAATGTGGGTTATTTTTTTGTCAGCACAATTCTTTTCATTTTGGCATCAATATAATTTTTTAAAAATTCATTTAAAGCCCAAACTACAATAAAAGGCAGTGACTGACCAATGACTGCCTTCCTGGACAGAGATTCTATACAAACAGGACCTTTCATCCAGTAGTCCAACAGATGCAAAATATGGTCACCAGTATATCTGACAGATATATGTATATGGTGATTTTGTTCACTGATACATAACAAGTTTACATGTCAAAGACAGATTTACAACTTTTCCTTACTGGTATCTTCAAGTGTGGATATAGCTTCAAAGTTATATTGTTTAATATATGTAGCATTAATTTAATGTTTTTGGCAATCTGTTTGTAAAGAGAAACTGTTAATGGTTTCCTTGGCTATGTAAAGGTTGATTATTTTGACACATTCATTTTCATGAAAGACCATGGTATCGTTTCATAAAAAAACTCATTTTCTAGCAAATAAGAAGAGCTGTAAGTCCCAAATCATCTTTACTCAAGAAAGGTGGCATCATATTTTCTTGTAATCTATTTAAGTGAAGAAGGCAGTCATATGTAAAACTTTAATGGGTTCCAAAGTAGATTTTCCTTTTGAAAGTAATCATAACTTGTACAATGGTTCTAATGTTATTGTAACAAGTATTTTGTGAAAATGCTCTGGTGCTCTGGTGACAAAATTACTTTAAAATCTGTTTGTGTTACTGTAAGTTCATATATCAATATTTACTGCCAAAAAAAGTTGGTAGCCACTATGTAATTGCACTAATACTCACTGCATTCTGTTAAGAGTGGAAGTATCAATAGTCATCTTATTGCAACCAAAGTTTTTGATTAGATTAATACCTCCAAGATATTTTTTGAATAAAGCATGCAACATTGAAAAGTTGATAAGTCATATATATATATATAACATGATACATTAAAGGGGGAAGAAGAGAACCACCTGTTGCCTCATATATGCAGGCAAGCTGATGATTTGCAGACGCTGAAAAAAACAGCAGGCTACTATCTACTCATCCCAACTACAGAGTATTATCAATGTTTGCTTGAACATTATTGTTAATTAAAAGATTTTTTCTCTTTATGCTAATATTAAAGCTATATACAATGAGATTATCATCATTCACAAGGTACCTAACATTCCAGTGTTAAGTTTTATCATAACCTTATATGACACCTGCATTCACCTTACTGTTTTTATTAACAAACATGTACTTGTGATAAAAATAGTAAATAATGCTGTCCTCCACTACTAATCATCTGGTAGATCAGCAGCACTAGCACCATCTCTCAGAGTCTTGTATTTTTTGTGTTTATCATAGTATGGTTACCATATATAAATGTAATGATCATTTAAAGAACTTGGTGTTGACATAGAACAAGGAAGGTGCTAATGCAGGTTGAAATGGTTATAATATCTTATCCATTTGACTATGGCTAAATGTGGAAAAGCTTAAGGCTTCTTCCAATATTTACTTCAGCAAAGTTAAAACTTAAATACTTTTGCCAATAAGAGCAATCCTGCAAACATCTTAAAATAGGTTAATTTCATCTATTCATAATTTTTTATTTCCAAATTTTGCCATGTCAAGGACCCAATTATGAAAACAAAAACAAAAACAAAAAAACTAACTGTATCATTAGACTCTAACCTTACTTTTATTATTCATATAATTAGCATGCATAAATTGCAACATCCTCACCAAAAACAAAAGAAAAACATGACACAGCAGGCAACTGAAAACATTAAATGTATTACCATGTCTGAAAGATTGTTAGGTAGTGGCATTTGTGGTATCCTGTGGCCCATTATTGAAAGAATTATGTAAATATGATTGACTGAGATTTTATTAGTGTTCCTTTTTCTTTGTAACACGGAGAAATTTTGAAATGATTGCCAATCACAAGGTCAGCAACTACGATTCTTCACTCTCGGACAAAGTATCATCATCAGAATCTAAGTCAGAGGAATCTGAGGTAGAATCATCTTGGTCCGAGTCTTCGCTTGAGTCTTCGTCACTTGA
>NW_028234403.1:50487986-50505486 GCF_977035675.1 Penaeus japonicus
CTCGCTCGCAGTCAATGCGTTCCTTCCTTCGAGCAACTGCTGATTTGTTGTCTGGGTCTGATACATCAATGACACCCTTCAACTCACTCTGGAAGAATAAGAGAGAAAAAAAAAGAGAATTACAAGCATTGTAAAGTGTTTAGCATGTTTAGCACTTTCTGTCCCTAAGCTGTGAGCCTGGCAACAGGTGATGGATGAAAGTATGAAACTTACATGCCTTTTGAAGAATTTTAAACCATTTTGTGGCAATCACTCAGTAAACACGCACTAGGTAGAGGGATATTTGCAGAAGAGAAGTACGTAACTCATTTTCAACTATGATAATACTTAATACTAGGGATGTTCTGCTTCTTCTAGACAAATGATGGTGTGCCAGGATTGTTCCTCTCCCAATCTCTTGTTAGATTTGTTGACATTGGCTGAAAAGTATCTGAGAGCGCTTAGGAGCCATGGTTAGGGCAAGGCTAATGTGATTTAGATCTGCTGTACACCCCTTTACATGCCTTTTTTTCCCAACCAATTCAAGGAAGGGTATGAAGGATATAATTATAAATACCTTTGGTAAGGTATGTGCAATCCTGGCAATCATTTTCACTGATAATAATTGTTTAAAACTACTAGGGTAATAATAAATACCCATAACTTAAAAGCACTGATTGTATAAAAAAATTGTGACTATGATGCACTTATACATCTCATAAAGAGAATCAACTTGCAAGTTCTTTGTCAGTATTATGTATTTTGTCAAATAATTCATTAGCTATGTCACTGGCATGATATGGCATGAGCTATCACCAATGGTTTAATGTTTTCCAGCAGTAAAGATAATAAGATACCTGAAAGTTTAATGTGTTTAACATGTTTTATTGTGTGATGCTATACTACATTTACCATTATCTGAAATTTACTCAGTTATGCTTTTTGATCCATTTTATGGTGAAAGGTCATACATAAGGCTTCTTTTAAAAAATGTTTTTTCTTTGATAATTATTGCATACATAGAGTGACTAAGTGCGAAATTTCTCCTGGCACTATGCTTTTCACCCGCTCCATTCATCTGGGTGATAATAGGTTTTTGCATTTGTTTACATTATTAAATAAAAATGAATCTATACTAATGGAACTCCTGTGATTATATACATATGATGTAAAACGTATGTTTTCAGGCAGAGATCATGATGTGATAGGATGTAATCTGGTGGAAGCAAAATATACCCATGACAAGATATGACGTCATCCAGCACAAATTGGTCAATAAAGTATAGTCTATTTGTGAGTCTTACATGACCTTTTTTTTCTGTAGTACAAAATTAATAACTAGCTTTCATACTGTGATTTTTTTTTACACAACTAACACCTCAATGAATGTATCAAACTAATAAGAAAACAAATATCCCGGAACAATAGTGTGAATGTGGGGATAAAAAGCCAAGAGCCAAGATATGAGGAGCTTTAGCCTGCAAAGCAGAAAATGCATGTCTCGTGCTGGTATGTCAAATAATTACTGAACGGTGCAACTTCAAGGTTGAAAAAGTTACCTCTTCCAAATGAAAAAAAAAAAAAGAGAAAAACACTACCCATTCACAACGGGACATATTTTCGCCTACTCCTGCTTACGCTAGGAAAATAACAAGTGCGCGAAGATTCGTGCCGGGGTGTCTTCTCGCTGCACGGGGCCACGCTAAACCTCTCACGTGTGTTTTTCACCCACCCTAATCTTATGCTTTTCATGAATGTCTATAACGTAAAGGCATGTAAAAATATTGCCATGTTCAGAGGAGTTATTTTAGTTGAAAATCATGTTACAATAATGACTTTTTGTTTTATTTTATTGAACTTTGCCTATATTCATCACTCCTATTTGAAAATACCAATGGAAAGTAAAAGCAATCTCTCAGTGGGGCATCAAAAAACATGTTTTATACTAATTTTTAAAAATTAAAATGAAAAGAATAATATAAATAATCATACATGTACATATGAGTATGTAAATGTACCTTGTGATGTGACATGATGTGATATCACGGGTAATCAACAAATTAGTAGTATTACATTAGCAATTTCTTACTTTATTTTATTTCTAGGTCAACCACATTTGATTTTGCAATAGTTTTTCAACTCAGATATTTTTATTCAACTAATCAAGAAGCAGAAATTACCATGATGTCAGCAATATCATGTAATTTTCTGTGACACCATTTTTTTTTTTTAGGTTATATCTCATTTTATGACACTCAAACATTTAAACTAAAGTAACAGAGTCTAAGAAATTATGTAAAATGATTATATCTAAGAACAATCTAGTGATCTATTCCTGACGTTTCAGCACGTCACAACTGCCCCTCCTGGAACTCGGCAAGAAAATTCACGTCTCAGGACGTCATACGGGTCTGGGGATATTTTTTGACCATGTGATTGGACGGCAACTGGCGCAAAGGGGTTAAAACAAGTATAAAGCAATAAAATGTACATTCATCATAAAATACTCAAACAAATAAACAAGTATTTCTCACATATTTATGTGTATTTAAAAAACATATCACAGTGAAAAGCAAAACAATCCAGTGAGTAACTTTGCCAGGCCAGGAGCTGATTGTAATCAGGGAGAGGAGGGGTCTTGGAAAAGGAGGCAGGGGATGGGATGGGGAGTGTACTAGTTTCTAATAGAATGGAGTATAATGGAAGATTGAGTGGGAGAGGAAGCCAATCAGAGACACACAGCCTTGAGACTGGTAAGAGATGACAAACAATACTAGAGGATGGAGGTGGTTCAAAATTTAAGGGTTAATAATTCCAGGATGGAAAGTATTTAATTATGTATTTTGCATATTCTTTTTCATCTATGCCTTTCTTTATCATGTATGTATAACATACAGTTTTCTACTTACCCTATGGGAAAGGGTAGTATGAGGTTAAAATGAGAAAAAAATGCTTGTTAACATAAAAGTCTATAAGTAAATAATAAATACTGTCTTTGGACAAATAAGACAATCTAGTAAACATTTTCAACTCACCTGGAGTGCGGTAAAGACCCCTGTGTCGTTGTTGGCAAAACCATACTTGTGTCCTGCTGTAACCACATTCTCATCAGGGAGCTTCTGCTCGAGAAACCAGTCAAAATCATTTTCTTCCTCCTCATCATCTCCTGTTCCATTACTATCACCTGTTGACATATGATACCATTTTAAATAACAGGTCTAATTAATATCAGACCATTCCAAATAAATTAAGTGTCTAATTCTAATTTCTGTAGCTTCATCATTTACTACCAATTAGCACTTTTAGAATTCAGCAATGACACTAAGCACCAGTGCTTGCTGGATATTCTCTTGATAATTTATCAATTCTTTCAATCTCTCAATATTTCTAAGGCCAAGCATGTGTCACAAATTGTGTAAGATAGAGTATGAGTATAAGGGTGTAAAAAAAAACCCACCTTGTAAGTGAAAGAATGATCACTGTACATCTTACAATTGAATACAGGCAGATCATGGTTACAGTCTCTTCCCTTTGTTAAGAAAGTGAATGGTGCACAGTATTTAAACATTTTATATTTTATTTAACTAATCAAATTGTAAAGCTATTATTTCAATAAGGTTCAAGTGATCTTCCTATTTTAGCACGAATGCAATATTTCTATGTGCCATTGTGTTATTGATCAGAAGGCAAAGAATGTGGCAGAATGGCCATCAAAAACTTTATTATCATGTGAGAGTGGCCAGGGAATTCTCCTGACCTGAAACCTATCTAGCCTATCTATCGGAAAAAATTAAAAGATATGGTAGCAGAGAAATAGCCAGTTAACACTGACCAGATGAAGTGTGCAATATTGGAAATAGAGGTTATGATGGACCAGGATTATTCTGTCAAATTTGCTAATTCCATGCCTTCTTGGGGGTGAATATTTCTTTTGTGGCAACTGTAAATTACAGTAAGACAGACTATCCAGATTAATGATGACAGAAAATAAGAGAGAGAGAGAGAGAGAGAGAGAGAGAGAGAGAGAGAGAGAGAGAGAGAGAGAGAGAGAGAGAGAGAGAGAGAGAGAGAGAGAGAGAGAGAGAGAGAGAGAGAGAGAGAGAGAGAGAGAGAGAGAGAGAAGAGGAGAGAGAGAGAGAAGAGAAAGAAAGAGGAAGAGAGAGAGAGAGAGAGAGAGAGAGAGAGAGAGAGAGAGAGAAGAGAGAGAGAGAGAGAGAGAGAGAGAGAGAGAGAGGAGAGAGAGAGAGAGAGAGAGAGGGGAGGGGGAGAGAGAGAGAGAGAGAGAGAGAGAGAAGAGAGAGAGAGGAGGAGAAGAAGAGAAGAGAGAGAGAGAGAAGAGAAAAAGAGAGAGAGAGAGAAGAGAGAGAGAGAGAAGAGAGAGAGAGAGAGAGAGAAGAGAGAGAGAGAGAGAGAGAAGAGAAGAGAGAGAGAGAAAGAGAGGGGGAGAGGGGGAGGGAAAGAGAGAGGGGGAGAGAGAAGAGAGAGAGAGAGGAGGGGAGAGAGAGAGAGAGAGAGAGAGAGAGAGAGAGAGAGAGAGAGAGAGAGAGAGAGAGAGAGAGAGAGAGAGCGAGAAAGAAAGAGAGAGAGAGAAAGAGAGAGAAAGAAAGAGAAAAAGAGAAAGAAACAGAAAGACAGAAAGAAAAATAAAAAGAGAAAGAAAGAGAAAGAGAGAAAGAAACAGAAAGAGAGAAAGAAAGATAAAAATATTAAGAAAGATAAAAAGAGAAAGAGAGATAGAAAGAGAGAAAGAAAGATAAAATGAGAAAGAGAAGAAGATAGTGAAAGAGGTGGAGAAAGATAGATAGAAAGAGAGAAAGAAAGATAAAATGAGAAAGAGAAGATAGTGAAAGAGGTGGATAAAGAGAAACAGATACAGGCAGAGAGGCAGAAGGACAGACAAGAGATAAAAATAGAGAGAGACAAACAGACAGACAGAGACTGATAGACACAGAGGTAGATCAATAGATAGATAGACACAGAGACAGACACCAAAGCAGAGTCACAGAGAAAGAGAAAACTTACCTCCAACAACTTCAATAAGAGGTTTCTTAATACTTGATGCTCCTTGAGGTGCCAACAGGGTGGTTAGCATATCAAGGTTAGTGAAGTGCTCCCCTGGGACTTGCTTCTCACACTGAATCACAAAAGCTCCGAGGTCGGCATCGAACTTGGCTGAGTATCTCTCCAATTCACTATCAGTTAGTTTTCCTGAGAATGTGAGTCTGAAAAACAATTAAATGGTAGATTTTCTTTATATCAATCCCATTACGAAATACTGCCAATAAACCATTCATTTAGTTGGACATTAAAAAGGTCTACATAAGCATCTCTTTATAATGATTATAATGAAAATTGTATCCCAATTATCATTACCATTTTTCAAAATAAATATCTTTTTAGGTGGAGTTTCCAAGATTTTCTCTTTTAAAAATTCCCAAGCTTACTAAAATAGAAGCTTTGCAATTTGGTTTGTTCAATCAAAGTAAACCTTTCAAACCTTTAAGTTTTCTTTATAAAAATGCTGATCTATAAAGTAGATCTAACAAGGAAAATGAAATTATTAAAAAAATACTCCTAAATTGAGGGACTTAATTAAGGTAGTGTCATATCTTAAACTGATACAATAAAAAAAGAACTACAAACATTTTGAGGCAATAAACAGGACAAGAAAATTGCTGACTATGTTCCTCCTTAATGATACATATCAATAAAACAATAACAGCATGATAAGGCCTGTACTTACCTTAGATAATAAGGAGAGGAATAAAATGTGAATGTATCTTCGTCAATATTGATTTCAGAGTCAGAAATTCTTGCATAAGGAGCAAACACTGTAACGATGATATGCTTTTCATCTTGTTTCACCTCAAACTTTGGTGTCAACATTGCTGTTTAATTTCCTTATGATTTTGTTTCACTGGAAAAAGAGGTGGAAAAAAAGGATGACAACTATATAGTAATAAGGTAAATAGTTATTAAACAAAATAAAATATAATAAATGACAGCGTATATCCCATTTTTTAGTAACCTTGAATTTTATATGATATGCGATTTCAAAATAATAAGGTAACATCTGTACAACTATTTCAATTCATATTTGGTTCCATGATAAAATTTACAGGTACACAAATATCAATTATACTAGTATTCATGTTAACTATAGCCTCTTTACTCATTCTACATTGTCAGTACTTTGTCTTCATATCTATCTAATATATCAAAAAATAATTTAACACAAAAATATCAAACATATCACCCTTATACTTTTTGAATAGTAAAAGAAAGAAAAAAGAAAGAAAGAAAGAATGAAATTCTCAAGAGAACAGAACTGGATTCCATGTAATAAGATGTGATCTAGCTAGTCTGATCAATGCTGTAATGCATATGATGATGTATTACATATGAGACGCTGCTCACACACCCTGCCCTAGTATTTAAGTTTCACTTGAAACTACATCATATTTTAACTGTAAATAGAAAAGGCATCATTCTAGTGAAGTGAGTTTCTAATTAACAATTCATTGCACATCAACAGCTTTCACAAATCAGTTATTGCATGGTTTTGAGAGATGGGTCACTACAAACAGTTTGGTAAACAAACACAGAAGCTTTATGACAATATTTCTTTCAAATGAATCCTAAATATAATTTCTTTGTTTCTGGGAGATATAAACTCAAAAGAAACATATAAAACCAAACTTAGAACACACTCCAGTACATGAATCAGCTTCTTAGCAAGGGAAGAGGGGCGTGGCTTCTGGGTGTATTTGGGATATGGAGACTGTGGTAGTGGTGTGGGACACAAAAACACACACAAAAACACACACACACACACACACACACACACACACACACACACACACACACACACACACACACACACACAAAGCAATAGTAGATACACAACTTACACAATTACACAACTTACACTTATGCAGATGACACATACCGTGGCTTTATATATACTGGAATACCAAATGTAAGAATAAAATTCATAAACAAGTATCAGCAGCTGTACTGTTGTTTTTCTGATGCAGATTATTTTTCTATGAATATTCTGGAAATTATAGCTCATATATAATTTATGTGAATATAGGTAAATAAACATATTAATATGTACATTCTTTCAACTGTTCCAATTTCTTCATACTAATATTTGAGGTGTCTACTGTAATGCAAGTAATTGCCATGGATTGCCTAGCAGGCTTCCGTGTATATCCTGGCAAAATACAGTTTATTGACCTGCCTGGGAATTTATCATCAAGCAAGGAGTCCAAACTCTAACTTACCACGGAATACAAGGTGAAAAATTAATTGCCTTTACGGAACTACATTGCACAGATAGCATGTTGATTGTTTGATGCATTTTTATTCCTGACTAATACCATACAGATAAGCCTACAATTAAATATTGCCATGGCCGCTGCACTTCATGCGCCAGCAATGGTCACCAAACCCCCACCACAAATATTTTGTCAAAATACACCTTGTAAATCTTCCTCACAATTTCTTGTCAGGTAAAGAACCAATCAAAGCTGGAACAGGAAGCAGGCCACAACAGTGCTTAAAGACTTTACTAAATAATTTTATAACATCCATCATAAATAAGGGGAAGAGTCAAGTGATTTCTGATAAAATACACTCCATTTGGCTACGAGTGTTGAAAGGCCCTGCCAGTGTGGTGGAAGCATTTACAATGATGGCGTTGCTGTAATACTTGCTCAGGTTTGGCACTCTAAGGAAATGTGAAAATAGAGAGCAAAATAACAAATGAACCAGTGACAAAGAACGTAAGTACTAATGATTACCGTTACCTGATTTATTTGAATCTTTTAATTTTCACACTTACCCAAATTCTTAAATCCTCTGCTTTACTTGTAAGTTTCAAGAGAGGTGTTGTGCTTTACTTTTGACTCTTTTGAGAGAGGTTTTCCCGAATGGATTCACGTGAAGCCAATGTTTACATGCTTTACTCGTTCGTCTAGCGATGAATGCGGATCGAGAGTCGGGCGGAGGCATGACGTCACCATGGATTTCAGTAGTTTTTAATGATTATGACACTTGGCATGTATAGAATGATGATGTTTCATATTAAAATGTCAGTTGGAGACAAATAAATGCCTTGGTAGGCTCAATGATTATGTATGTTTTACAAGAAAAGATAAAACACATGGAAATGTGTTGATGAAATCAAATAATTGTTGTACAGTATATTTTGCATCAATATAAAAAGTATAATTAAGATCTGAACGACCTATACATGAACAAAAAGCGATGAAAGATAATGAAGTTACTGATTCCAAATTAACAAACGTTGAATTATGAGAATAGGTCCCCATTTCTGTTCTGTAGAAGATTCGCGAATTCCTTTGATGCTATCTGTTTAAATTTCTTAAAGAATCACACTGCACATCGACACAGCTAATTTCTCAATTACCTTATACGAAAGTATTAATTGCAATGAATAAACGAAACATTAAGAAGGGTGTGATGTTATTTATATTTTATTTAAAATAGAAAAACACAATGCCTGAGTTCACTATACATGATACAAGATACTGGCTTTTTACAACTACCAGTCTACAAGCACGTTCCATATACACAACTTTCTATTTCTCTTATTTTATCACAGTGTTAAAGATCCCTTCTCTTTTCACTGATTTCACATTTCTCAATTCACACCAGCTGGCAGCTACATCCCAAGTGGACTGTTTTCATATTTTACTCTGTAGGATTGCGTCACAGTACCAAAGCACCCATTGTCCTTTGTTGATTAATAGTATTGCTACTATTCTCAACTAAAGGTATTTATACTTTTACAATGTCAGTAAAACACGCTCTAGAAACACACACACACACTCACACTCACACACGCACACTCACACACTCACACTCACACACACACGCACACTCACACACACACACACACACACACTCACACTCACACACGCACACTCACACTCACACACACACACACTCACACTCACACACGCACACTCACACTCACACACACACACACTTACACTCACACACACACGCACACTCACACACGCACACTCACACACGCACACTCACACACGCACACTCACACACACAAACACGCACACACACTCACACACACACACACACTCACACTCACAATCACACTCACACTCTCTCTCTCTCACACACACACACACTTACACACACACACACACACACACACACACACACACACACACTCACTATTTTTCAGCCATACGGTAGTGTTTCTCAACCTATTTTTTGCGATCCCAGTCATACACCTCTAGCTATTACCTTGACTCATTGGTTTTATACAAATTACAGAAAAAAAAACTGGAGAAAGGCTGTAACAGAAAGGACAAATACAATGTATGACTGTTCAGGAAAGGTACTTTAGGGACTCTAAACAAGGAAGTGATAATATTGTTCACATTTATTTTTATAAAGGATTCTTTAAAACTGTTAATGACTGAAACATTTCTTTCAACAATTATATTCTATCACATACAATGGCCTTGGCAACTCCAGGCTACTGATGAACTATCATGGTGAACCAATTATACATAAATAATGACGACATATTTGAGGACACTGAACAAGTTGTTGCTAACAATGAACTCAATAACAGCTAAGTCAAGGATAATAATGATGAGGACTTTAAAAGAATTGTACCCAAGAGTTTCTGGTCAGTGGCCTGTGGTCTATGGTTATACAGTATCTGTGTGGGAATAGTGGAATTTACAGCGTTAAGGCTGGTGTACAGAACCTTTATAATCACATCCGAAAGATAAGTAATTTCTGTCATGTGCTACTCCTGTTACACCATATAAATTCAAGGATAAAAGTAGGAGGTACAACACTTTCTTGGTCAGGAAAACGTTTACGAAGACATTTACAGATATGGTCATAACACTCTATCTGGTCTTTTCATAAACTCGTTTCGGGACGAATTTCTATAACTAAAATGGCCACAGTAGCAACACCATTGTGCAACTTCGTGAGGAACGGATAAAAGATCCAGTAGAGCCAGGGAACATTTATTCACTAATCCTGAATGATGCTTGCACATCTAAACTCGGGACAGTCGCAGCCCGTTTAATCTCTGAATCAAGTGACCAAAATATTGCGGAAGTATTTTTCCCAGAACAACTATGGTGGTTGTGGTGGAATCATACAACGGCAAACTCAGTCGCATCGAGGAATTGTTGCATGACTAGGGAAGGGATCCTACATAGAGCCAATCTTACTCAGAGGAAATGTTGACATGAAAAAGGGAAAAAGACAAATGAGATCGAAGTCAGACCCCTGTAGATAATTAGGATCGTGTACTTCATGTGGGACCAGTCACGCTATCAAGGAATCCCTGCTCTTCATCATGAGCGATATTATTAGCATTCGTTGGAGTACGTGGATTGCAGTATCTCACTCTCCACGTCCTGTAGCAACTATAAGGCAAATACTCCACTTCCATCACAGGATGAGCCATCTTTGAGCTGAGCTGCTCTCTCGTGCACCAATCTCTAACAGCAGCCACACACACACACACACATATATGTATTATGTATCCAAATCTCTCTCTTCCTCTCCCCCCTTCGCTCAACCTTATCTACTCTTCCCTCTCCATATTCTCTCCTCCCCATTACCTCTCTCCATTTCATGTCTCTACTTCCTCTTCGTTCCCTTTCTCCCTCATTTATTTACTACTTCTCTCCTCCCAACTTCCCCCTTCACCTCACCTATCCTCCCTCTCTAAATCTCTCTCTCCAACTCTCTCTTTCAATCTTTGTCTATTTGCCAATCTTTGTCTCCGCCCTCTCTCTATATGGATTTATATTCATTTCTCCTCTCTTTCTCCCTCAATTCCCTCCCCCGATTCTCTCTCTCTTTCCCTATCTATCTATACGAGGGTCTCCCTCCCTCTCACTCTTATCTCTCTCTCTCTCTCTCTCCCTCCCTCCCCCCCTCTCTCTCCCCCCCCTTCTCTCTCTCGGCTACTCTCATTCTCTCTCTCACTAGCTTTCTCTTTTTTTTCTTTCTCTCTCACATTAGCTTTCTTTCTCTCTCTCTCTCCCTCTCTCTGTCTGTCTGTCTGTCTGTCTCTGTCTCTGTCTCTGTCTGTCTGTCTGTTTCTCTCTGTTTCTGTCTCTCTCTCTACCTTTCTCCGTCTGTCTTTTTTTTGCCCCTCTCCCTCTTTTTCTGTTTCCCTATTTGTCCACACATTTCCCCGCTTGTCCTGCCACAATATTGCGGTTTAAGCCTCATCATCAACCCCTCATCCCCCTCCCCCATACCCCCCATCCAACGCACACGCTGACAATAAACTTGATTGTCCAATAAAGCTGGTGTTATACGGCGCACGTGAATTACTCCTGGTATTTTTGTTTCTGTTTGGGAGTGTGAAATACTTTGGCAAATTCTTGCGTTTTGGGCAAAGTTAATGTGGATATTTTTCTGTTTTTTTCAGTGCTAGTTTAGAGTTGGCTGAATTATAGTATTTTTTTTTATTTTTCATTTTTTTATGCTGTTGAAATGGATATCTTCACCGTTTTTTTTTCCCTTTCGAATTCTACTTTTATCGCGAATGCTTCTACGGTGAATATGATTATATGATCAATATCATTATCTTCACATTTTTTCTTTACTGCACGATAAGCTTATGGATATTATCGCACTCTTTCAGATTTTGTAACATAATATGTCAAGCTGGAATAGAAATAACTCGGATATAACCGGCAATAAAATTTGAGCAAGGCAAGAAGTATGTCTACGGGTTAATTGCAGTGAGAAGTTAACGACATATAAATTGCAAGTTTTCCGCACTGAAAAACATCCCAAACACCCTTTTATGTATACTTTGGCATGCTCTGTGTCTCATCATTTCACCTTCTCGTGGCTTCATAAAAATGGTGCAGTTTGTTTTCCCGCGACACATATGTTGTTGATCCCGACTGTTCGATAATTACTCGGCAAGAGGGAGAGTCATTGGCATAGAGGGGAAGGGCATGCCACGGAGGGGAGATCAGCGGCTGAGAGATTGTTTTTCTCTTTTCAAATAATGGTATTGAGAAGATAAAATGCATACATACACACTCACATGCACATGCAAGCACAACCACACACACACACACGCAAATATATGCACATATATAACTGCTTACAAAAACACTTCGCTACTTTACAGGCTCTTCATCTTCAGAAGCAATTTGACTTCATTGCTTTTGAAAGGATTCGGGTAAAAATAAATTCTGCAGGATTCACAAAAAAACAACAACAACAAAAAACAAACAGACAAACACGGAAATGTATAAAAATAAATTCAAAGAACGTGTTCCCAATTTCCACCCAAAGAGAAATTATAACATTACATGCGAACTATCCTTAACATAAAAACATTTTCTGCCCGGAATAAAATAATGATTTTTTCCCCGCTCTCTCATGGCATGCATTTTTCCCACTTTCTTTTTTTCCAATGAGAGTAAAACTTCGACCTGACAAGATAAAAATAAAAATTCAATACTACTTTTTTCTGTCACACATATCAAATTTCGATTAATGGCACTGGTATTTTTTTTTTCTTAAGCAACTTAATGTACTCGCAAGGTATATTTTTATATCTACGTCTGGAAATTATGAAAGCGCATTTACTTTTCGAACTTTAGGAAGTAATATAGTAAACATGGAGAGCGTGCTGCTCATGGCAAAACTTTTACTTTTGAATTTACGATGGCACTGTTTATTGCAGGAAGGAATGTGATAGTCAGGATAATGTTAATGCTTCTGGGAATGTTAAGGCTGATAGTGACAGCAACAGCGGCGATGATGAGAATTATAGTGACTGTATATGATAACATTGACTGATATGACACTAACGAAAGTAGTAATAATAATGATAAATGATAGTAACAATGATAATAATAATGAAAGTGATAATAACAAACATACTAATAATGATGATTCTATCATCACTAGAAGTAGTGATGATAATGATATTGATCATCATCATAATGATAACGATAATAATGGTAAAAGTAATAGTAATAATAATGATGAAACAGTGGTAAGAGAAATAATGACGTTGATAATTATGATGATGATAATGATAAGGACAGCTGTTATTATCATTAATGATAACAATGATGATAACAAAGATAATAATGATAATGATAATAATGATAACAAAATTGGAGATGATGATAATAATGATGATAATGATAATGATGACAATAATTACAGTACAATAACAACAACCATGATAATGGTAATGATAGTATTGTTGATAATAACAATAATGATAGCGAGAATAAAAATAATGGTAAAGATGAAAATAATAATGATTTTTATAAAAGATATAATAATGATCACAATATCAACAATAACAGTGATAATGATAATAAAAGATGATAATGATGGTTATAACATAATAATGATATAATGATAATGATAGTTGCAATAGTAACAATGAAAATAATGATAACAGTGATAGCATTAATTATGATAATAATGAAGATAATAATGATAATGATAATAACAAGGATTATGATATTTATGATGGTGATTATAATTATGATAATAACAATGATAATGATTACAATAATAACAACAACAATAACGATAATGATGATGATGATGATGATAATGATGACAGTTATGATAATAACGCCAATAATGACGATGCTAGTAATGATGATAATTATAAAAATGATGATAATGACAATAATGATAATAATAATGATAGGTAATATTAATGATAGTAATAATGATGATTATAATAACAATGATAGTCATAACAATGATGATGAAAATAATGATAGCGATAATAGTGATAATGATAATGACAATATTAATGATAATAATGATAATGATGATAATAATAATAATAATGATAATGATAATAATAATGATAACAATAATGACAACAATAATGATAATAATGATAATTATAATCATGGTAATAATGATAACAATAATTATAATAACAATAAGGATAATAATAACAATTATGATAACTATGATAATTCTTATGATGATAATGATAACGACAACGATGATAATGACAAAAAAATATATATATTGGTGATTATTATGATGACAATGATGTTATGATAATGGTAATGATAATCATGATAACAGTAACTATAGAAAAACAACAACTATGATAAAGTACCTGTTTATTCAAAAACATTTTCTCTTTTCCTTTCCATACAATTATACTAAACAAGTTCAACATTTTACATACTTTAGTTTGTTGTTGTGTATAGGGCTGCGAAAGAGTGAATTGCGCATATCAGTTTTTATTTTTTTTTATTTTCTTACAGTTAAAGACTTTCCTTACCAAATATATATCTCTTTATCCCCTCTTTCTCCCTTACCCCCCCCCCCACCCCCACCCCCCCGCCACACCCCACTCTCTCTTTCTCTTCTCTCTCTGTGTCTCCGGTTATGCGGCAACTTATCTATATCGAATCAAATGTACGCCTTTGAATTTGCGTATTTCCCTTGTTTAATGTTTACTATCAGTTCTTCATGGCTTTTATATCTCCTTTTGTATCCTCTTTCATCGGTCTATCCTCTAGTCCAGGGGTGGCCAACCACTCGTTCACATGCGCGATTCATGTGTCCTATGCATTACTACCGAAAATGAAATAAATTACGTCTGCTTGTGGGCCCAGCCTTTGGCCACAAGCGATTAACAAGCAATCTTTCTCTCTCTCTCTCTCTCTGACCTCAGGTCCGTATATGAGGAGATAACAAATGACATTGCAAAAGGAGGGCGTCTGTAACCAGTGGCGTGAACTATATTGTGATCATGCAATGATATTAACAACAAAAAAAGTGAATATTAGGCTGGTTGATCGCATTACGGTAACTAAAGTGTATGCGGATGACATCTCACAAAAATGGCCACCCCTGCTCTAGTCAGTCAATTTCCCTTACGAACCGTCTTCTATTTCTATTCCTTTCCATTCCTCTCTCATCCTCTTTTTTCTCTACTTCCTCGCGCCTTTTAAAACTCTACGACCCCCTTCCTCTCGCGTCCCACAAGAAACTGTTGAGTAAAGCCCCGCGAGGACTAAGGAAGAGCGCTTCAAGATATCACGGAGACGGACAAATCCTCCTTGACGAGAAAAGACCTGAATGGCTTTCCTGTTAGTTGTGACGTCTGAAAAGAACCTCGGGGCGAGTACAGTACGCGACGAGGCGAGCGGCTCTGGCAGAGGAGGAACCTGAGGCAAACTTCCGGCGGTGTTTTGTGCTTGGCGTTCGGAGTTCCGTTGTGCCTGCGGGGGTTTCCGGGAAGATTCATCGGGCTTTTGGAATGTTCGCGGATGTCTTCCTGTGTTTTCCCTTTTCATCGCGATATTTCTAAATCATTTCCTTCTCTTCCTCTCCTACTTGTTTTCGCTTCCCACACGTAAAGAGGACGGGAATCGATTTATGTGTCTCTGCGGTGGGTAAGAAATCGTTTCGCAATACATCATCACTCGCTCTCCCACACCCGAAGACAACTTACGATGCAGTAAGTAGAGTGAAATATGAGTCTGTACCTCATTTATATTTATTTGTTGGTTATAAATCTTAAAATGAAAGAGGAAGTGGGAAATAGGTTACGGGTTAGCAAAACATGCAATCAATAACATCATTTGATAGATATTTTGTGATAAAAATAAGCGTCGGGGCACATCCTGTGATTCTGTTCGTCACGGACATTTCTCGTACTTGGAACATTTATTCGGGTCTACGGTATTTTTGTTATTTTTCCTCTTGTAATGATCTACGATATAATGATGTACTTATAATTGTTTGAGCTCATGTATCAGTCAAAATAAAAAGACAATGTCTAGTTACAGAGTAAATCTTTCAACGCAAAGCATAACCGACATTTCTGAACTAATAACAAACCAATCATAATACAGAAACTCATAAATTTTAATTTACGTCTCACAAACCCACACACACATCTTCATTAATATACAAAAACAAGTAAGGTCTGATACGTACGCTGTTGTCAGTCAGATATATCTTAATATAACCAAATATAGCATGTACAATTCATGGAAAAACACACATTCATATTACCACAGCAGCTTCTGATTTATCTTTTAGAATATTTTTTTTCGTGCGCTTCCTGTGTGTCCTTTTTTTGTTTACCCTTTCTCCTCTTTTTATTTGTCCTATAGTTACTCCTCCTCCCATCATTCTTGTCCTTTCTCCTTTGCCTAAATCTCCCCTATCTTCCTCTCCTTTATCTCTTTTTCTTCCTCCATCTCCTCGTCATCCTCCTTCCCATTCCTCCTCCTCCTTCAACTCTCTTCCCCCTCCATCTCCTCGTCAACCTCCTTCCGCTTCTTTCTCCTCCTCCAACTCCTCGTCATCCCCCTTCCCCCTTTAATTCTCCTCCTTTTTTTCCTCTCCCCCTCCTTTTACTCCCTTCCTCCTCCTTCTCTTCTTCCTCTTTCTCCTCTTCCTCCTCCTCCTACACCTACCTTCGTCCTCCTCCATCCTCTCTTCCTCCTCCTTCCCTCATTCCTTTTCCTTCTCTTCCTCCTACCACCCTCTTCCTCCTCCTCCTACCCTCATCCTCCTCCATCTCCTCTTCCTCCTCCTTCTCCCCCTTCTCCTTCCACCCTCCTCCTACTCCTCTTCCTCCATCTCTTCTACCTTCTTCCCCTCCTTCCTTCTCCTTCTCCCCCTTCTCCTTCCACCCTCTTCCTCCTCCTCCATCTCTTCTACCTCCTTCTTCCCCTCCTTCCTTCTCCTTCTCCCCCTTCTCCTTCCACCCTCTTCCTCCTCCTCCATCTCTTCTACCTCCTTCTTCCCCTCCTCTTCCTCCTCCTCCATCTCTTCTACCTCCTTCTTCCCCTCCTTCCTTCTCCTTCTCCCCCTTCTCCTTCCACCCTCTTCCTCCTCCTCCATCTCTTCTACCTCCTTCTTCCCCCCTTCCTTCTCCTTCTCCTCCTGCCCCTTCTTCCTTCCTCGGGCACAACATCTGTCCCCGCTTGTTCGTCTTCGGGATTTATACGTAGCAAAACGTCCGACTTGTTTTTCGCTGGCTGCCGAAGAAGGAGACTTGTGCCTGATAGATGGCGGGAGAGGTAGCCGTTTTTACATTGTGGTATTTTACCCTCTCGGGAAAGGCACACATTTGAGTGGCTTTTTTTGTAGTTGGTGATATAAATGATTATCAGAGTATGCTGGAAAAATGAATAGTGTTTTTAATGGCTTGGATAAGTATTGGTCGTGAAAGGTAGAGTAGCATTTATAATGAGTTTTTGCGTCATGTTGTGGGATTTGTATATCTATTTTGCGTTTATGAAAGGAAAGTCATCATCGATATTTAACAATACAAGAAGGATAATGAAAATAAGTATGAGAGTAATCAAAATAATTATGACGATGAGCATGATGATGATGATAAAGAATATGAAATATGGTTAAAGATATCATTGACAGAAATAATAACGCTGGTGCCTTTTCCTTTCCAAGCGCATTAGGGGGGGGTATACCTACAAAGGCCTCC
>NW_028234403.1:50560486-50562986 GCF_977035675.1 Penaeus japonicus
GTGAAAATAACAGAAAACAGGAAAATAACAATCCCCATTCACACACACACACAAACAATAACGAAAAATGTACCTCCGATTTGAGAACTTCCCTCCCTCTTCCGGACAGACGAACAGCGATCACGACAGCCTGATTACAATGATACCCACATCAGTCGTGCTCGGGGAGGGAAACTTCAGCCATGGGGTCGGATTCCCAGCGTGGACCCCGGCCGTAATGGACCCCTGAAGCGCGCGAAATGAACCTCTGATGGGCACTTAATGAGGCTTCGTTATGATCCGAACCGCCATGAGGTTGAGGGCGCTTGTTATTCCGTGGCACTCCGATGTGGTTTTGTTTTTCTTATGTGAATTTATTGTTATTCACTTTACTTTTATCAACTCGATATCTGTTTGAGAGAGAAGGAGAGGGGCTGGGATTATTATTAAATTTCTTTTACTCTTTGTTTTGAAGTACTTAGGGTTGTAATCTGTAACGTTGAGTTGCTATAGCTGTATGGCATTCTCGGTCGGGAAACAATGATGAAGATGATGTTACGAATAAAAAGAAGAGACAGAACAACAACATGGAAACAACAATCATTTTTTGGGTGAAAGGGTTACATACATATGTATTTATTACGCCGTACACTCAAGTTTCTTGCATATTATATCTGCGCTGTGCTCCACAACTGCACGATAAAACCGGTATTAATTTCGTATAGAACGGTGAAAAAGTGAAGTGTATGTATGTTTTTTTTTTTTTTTTTTTTTTTTTTTTTTTTACTCTAATGGCTATACGAATGAATTACTTTAGTCGAGCGGTTTGGAACGATTTCTACGTATCAGCAATTGCACTGGTTCCTCTTTATGTTTTCAAAAAGTTTTTATCTAACCACTGTTTTTTCTTTGAATATATCCCGCAACTTCTGGGTCATTAAATATCCCATTACTGTTACCACAATTATTTGAAACAATACAGTACAGTGCGGTAATCTCTGTGCCGCTCTACATCGCTGCAAAAGCGTCACGTGAAAGTAGGAAGCTGAAGTTTCATTAATAATATTCTACGAAGAGGACATGCAACATAACCCTCCCTAACACGAAGAATCACGTGACTTGCACAGAATGCAAGCACGGCATCACAAGATAAGATCACAAGCAAGGGAAACAGAGGCACGGCATACGGAGCCCATGCGCTCTACCAGCTCTTGATTAAAGCCAATACAAGCAGCTTTACTCCCACGCGCGTGCGCAAATGGCGCGAGACGGTAGACCTTGCCAGTGCTTCACACAGAACAGAATGATGATGAAGGAACAAAATTAATGTCAGAATACGAAGGTTGGGAAACTGTTCTTGTATATGAAAACATGCACAGAGCTGACTGAACTGGCGAACGGCGTTCACTCCAAGCGGTGTTTACTTTGCATGACGAGGGTCCGGCGTAAGGTAACTGCTTGCATGGTGCATATTGCTTACTAGAAGAATTCAATTAATTTTGGTGTTGTTGTTGCTTGTCTGCTTATACGGAAATATATCAGTGGTTATTTTAGGGAAATAATATGATGTAATTTAGGGTAGAAAATGAATGAGGTATGGTTGCTGGCGTTTCCATTTGTCATAAGAAAAAGTGAACATCTGAAAAAAAAAGTCAATCGCTCACTTCGTCTTGCAAAACTATTGATGCGCCACCATACGCTTTTCAACACTTGTCACAACGAATTCAAATCATGACAATAACTGCCTTAGTATATATAAAAGAATCGCAACTAAAATAAGTGTACGTTGAAATTACGAACACTTAAATGATAATAGCAGACGGTCACAACTACATCAAGAAGTAAGTAATGAAACTGGTATGCCTAATGCAAATCATAATGAACAGAAGTAATGAGGATGATAACAACAACAATAATAGAAATAATGATAATGACAATGGTAATAATGATAATGATAATTATAATTCTAAATAATTATAGTGATGATAATAATTATGCTGATAATAGTAATAGTAATAATACTAGTAGTAGTAATACTAATACTAATAATTATGATATTAGTAATGATCATAGCAATAATAATATTAATGATAACGATGAAAATAACTGAAGTGAAGCTTTGCTGAGTTCACGGGTGAGTGATTGAGTAAATGAGTAAAACCATAATATTGTTGGTAGCCTTGTCCACAATAAAAGAGTGTCCTGCCTTCGAGTTCTTTCACCATCACTGGTAAAACACACTGTAGAAACAATGCCAGGTCAAAGTCACTGCATCTTGTTACGACACACACGCACGACCACAAACAGACTGCTGTCCTCACTCGACCTCTCTTGCTTGACATTTTCACTAATTGTTGTTATCAATACTACTAATAATAGTAAGATATTAGTGATATTAATAATGATAGGAGCAATAATAACGATAATGAGGATAGTGATAATTATATCATTAATTATGATGATGATAAAAACACAACCACAAGAAAACAACACAAACAATGATAATGATGATAATGTTGAT
>NW_028234403.1:50570486-50580486 GCF_977035675.1 Penaeus japonicus
ATATGATGCGAGGGTGACACTGTCTGCACTATGAATAGAAGTGGTGTTGGAGATATATTTCCTCTTATCCCCATGTATCCGTTTATCTATTTAATTATATGTCTTTATCTATTTATCTATGAGCCAGGTAGTATGTTTATTTGTTTATCTTTTGCGTATGTGTGCATGTATGTATATATGTATGTATGTATATACGTATGTATGTTTTTATGTATATATGTTTCTATCCAGCCATTCATTTATCCATCCGTCCACCCATCCTTTCATCCATCTATCTTATTATATCCATATATCTATCCATCTTTCAGCCTACCTATCTGACTATCTGTCTCTATAAGCATTTTTTTTCTTTTTTTACTGTAGCCGTCTTTTGGATACAAACCAAGAGACAGGGTCAGTCTCAAAAATGGATTAGTAGAAGGTCTGGTTTGGGTTTTGCTTTTGGTGGCAAAAAAGGAAGAAGAAGAAGAAGAAAAAAAAAAAACATTCGAGCAAAAAAATCCAACTCACGGGTCTTTCAGCATCAAAATGTTATTATTGATTTACGCTGTTCTGTTTATTTTATTTTTATTTTTTTGTGTGTGCATATACACAGACATGTGTTTTGCATGCATGTATGCACGCATATGTGCAATATTTCAGTCTGGATCGGAGAGAAGTAATAATAGAAACAGAACACAAAAAAATGTTTATATTTTTTATTATTCATTTTTATTTATCTATTTTTTTTTTTAACTCTCCCGGGACTTCCAGGTATCGCTTCACGAATCAGCGAATTCAATTTGTTCCATAATTTTATTATATTTTTAAAAAAATTCTATCTCTGTCCTTCACCACTTTTTCCCCTTTTCTTAGTGAAAGGGAATCGAAAGAGTTGCACAGTCGTGGAAGAAGTTTCTCGAGAATTTTTTTTTTTCTAGTCTGAAGCTCGATCTTCTAGTTGGGAGAAGAAGGGGGGGGGAGGGGGAAGTTGAGGGAGTAAGAGGAAATGGGGGTGGGAGTCTCTAGGGCATTATGGTCTTGGGAAGGTGGGGGGAAGTCTTAGGCTATGGGAAATGGAGGTAGGTGGGTGGAGGAGTCTAGAGCACACGGAGGTCTTGAAAGGAGGAGATGTGGGGGGAGGGGGCGGGGGTTAGGAGGTCCTGGAAAGGGAGGTGGAGTAGTCTAGACCACAGGATGGAAGAGGCGAGGAAGTAGAAGTTTAAAGGATCTTGGAAAGGAAGGTACGGGAGAGGAGTCTAGTGCACAGGAGGTCTCGGGGTCTGGGAAGGGAATGGGAGAAGGAGAGGGACGAGGGTACGGGAGAGGGAGAAGGGAAGGGGGAGTGGGAGAGGGAGAAGGGAAGGGGGAGTGGGAGAGGGAGAAGGGAATGGGAGAAGGAGAGGGACGAGGGTACGGGAGAGGGAGAAGGGAAGGGGGAGTGGGAGAGGGAGAAGGGGAGGGGGCGGGGGAGGGGGAGGGGGGAAGGAGGGAGAAGGGAAGGGGGAATGGGAGAGGGAGAAGGGAAGGGGGAGTGGGAGAGGGAGAAGAAGGGGGGACGGAGAGGGAGAAGGGAAGGAGGGAAGGAGAGGGAGAAGGGAAGGGGAGTGGGAGAGGGAGAAGGGAAGGAGGGAACGAGAGGGAGAAGGGTGCGGGAGAGGGAGAAGGGAAGGGGAGATGGAGAGGGAGAAGGGAAGGGGGGATGGAGAGGGAGAAGGGTGCGGGAGAGGGAGAAGGGAAGGGGGAGTGGGAGAGGGAGAAGAAGGCGGGAAGGAGAAGGGAAGGAGGGAAGGAGAGGGAGAAGGGTGCGGGAGAGGGAGAGGGGGAGGGGGGAGTGGGAGGGAGAAGGGAGGAGGGAAGGAGAGGGAGAGGGTGCGGGAGGAGGGGGAGAAGAGGAAGGGGGGGGGAGAGGGGGAGGGAGAAGGGAAGGGGGGTGGAGAGGGAGAAGGGTGCGGGAGAGGGAGAAGGGAAGGGGGAGTGGGAGAGGGAGAAGGGAATGGGAGAAGGAGAGGGACGAGGGTACGGGAGAGGGAGAAGGGAAGGGGGAGTGGGAGAGGGAGAAGAAGGGGGGACGGAGAGGGAGAAGGGAAGGAGGGAAGGAGAGGGAGAAGGGAAGGGGAGTGGGAGAGGGAGAAGGGAAGGAGGGAACGAGAGGGAGAAGGGTGCGGGAGAGGGAGAAGGGAAGGGGAGGAGAGGGGAGAAGGGAAGGGGGATGGAGAGGGAGAAGGGTGCGGGAGAGGGAGAAGGGAAGGGGGAGTGGGAGAGGGAGAAGAAGGCGGGAAGGAGAAGGGAAGGAGGGAAGGAGAGGGAGAAGGGTGCGGGAGAGGGAGATGGGAAGGGGGACTGGAAGAGGGAGAAGGGAAGGAGGGAAGGAGAGGGAGAAGGGTGCGGGAGAGGGAGAAGGGAAGGGGGAGTGGGAGAGGGAGAAGGGAAGGGGGGGTGGAGAGGGAGAAGGGTGCGGGAGAGGGAGAAGGGAAGGGGGAGTGGGAGAGGGAGAAGGGAATGGGAGAAGGAGAGGGACGAGGGTACGGGAGAGGGAGAAGGGAAGGGGGAGTGGGAGAGGGAGAAGAAGGGGGGACGGAGAGGGAGAAGGGAAGGAGGGAAGGAGAGGGAGAAGGAAGGAGGGGAGGGAGAGGGAGAGGGGAAGGAGGGTGCGGGAGGGGGAGGAGAGGGAGAAGGGGAGGAGGGGGAGGGAGGGGGATGAAGGGGGCGGAGGGGAGAGGGAGAGGGGGTGGAGGAGGAGAGGAAGGAAGGGGGGAGGAGAGTGGGAGGAGGAAGGAGGGGAGGGGGGAAGGGGAGGTGGAAGAGGGGGAGAGGGGGAGGAGAGGAGAAGGGTGCGGGATGAGGGAGGGGGGGGGAGGGGGGAGGGAAGGGGGAGAGAGGGGGAGGGGAGGGGAGGGAGGAGGGAGGGGGAGGGGGAAGGGGGGAGAGGGGGGGGAGGGAGGGGGGGGGGGGGGGAGAGGAGAGGGAGGGAGGGGGGGGGAGGGAAGAAGGGGGGGGGGAGAGGGGGGGGGGGAAGAAGAGAAGGGGGAAGGGAGAGGGAGAGGGAGGGGGAGAGGAGAGAGGGGGGAAGGGGGGGGGGAGAGGGGGAGGGGAGGGGGAGGGGCGAGGGGGGAAGGGGGAGGGGGAGGGGGAAGAGGGGGGAGAGAGGAGGAAGGGGGGGGGAGGGGGGGGGGAGGAGGAGGGGAGAGGGAAGGGGGGGAGGGAGAGGGAAGGGGGAGGGGGGGGGGGGGGAGGGAGGGGGGGGGGGAGGGAGGGAAGGGGGGGGGGGGAGGGGGAGGGGAGGGGGAGGGGAAAGAGGGAGAAGGAGAAGGAAGGGGAGTGGGAGAGGGAAGGTGGGGGTGGAGAGGAGAAGGGAAGGGGGGGAGGGGAGAGGGAGAGGAGGAAGGGGAGGGTGGGGAGCGGGGGGAGGGGGAAGGAGGGGAGGGAGAGGGAAGGGGGGAGGGAGTGGGGGGGGGCGGGAGGGAGGGGTGGGGAGGGGAGAGGGAGGAGGGAGGGGGGAGGAGAGAGAAGGGGAGAGGGAGGGGGAGGGGAGGGGGGATGGGGACGAGGGGGGGGTGGAGCGAGAAGAGGGGGGGCGGGAGGTGAGGGGGAGGGAGAGGGGGAGGGGGGGGGGGGGGGGAGGGGGAGGAGCGGGGGAGGAATGGGGGGGGAGGGGGGGTGGGGGAGGGGGGAGAGGAGAGAGGGGATGGGGGGGAGAGGGGGGTGGGGGGTGTTGGGGGGGAGGGGGGGGAGGGGAGGGGAGGGGGAGAGGGAGAGGGGGGAGGGAGAGGGAGAGAGGGGGAGGGGAATGGGAAGGGAGGAGAATGGAGGGGAAGGAAGGGAGAAGGGTGCGGGAGAGAAGAAGGAAGGGGGAAGGAGGGGGAGAGGGAGGGGGGAGCAGAAGGGAGAAGGAGGTGGAGGGTGGAAGGGGGGAAGAAGAGGGAAGAGGGGAAGGGGGGGAGGGAGAGGGAGAAGGGTGCGGGAGAGGGAGAAGGAGAGGGAGAGAGGGAAGGGTGCGGGAGGGGAGGGAAGAGGGGAAGGGAGAGGAGAGAAAGGGGGAAGGAGAAGGGAAGGAGGGAAGGAGGGAAGGAGAGGGAGAAGGGTGCGGGAGAGGGAGATGGGAAGGGGGACTGGAAGAGGGAGAAGGGAAGGAGGGAAGGAGAGGGAGAAGGGTGCGGGAGAGGGAGAAGGGAAGGGGGAGTGGGAGAGGGAGAAGGGAAGGGGGGGTGGAGAGGGAGAAGGGTGCGGGAGAGGGAGAAGGGAAGGGGGAGTGGGAGAGGGAGAAGGGAAGGGGGGTGGAGAGGGAGAAGGGTGCGGGAGAGGGAGAAGGGAAGGGGGAGTGGGAGAGGGAGAAGAAGGCGGGAAGGAGAAGGGAAGGAGGGAAGGAGGGAAGGAGAGGGAGAAGGGTGCGGGAGAGGGAGAAGAGAAGGGGGAGTGGGAGAGGGAGAAGGGAAGGAGGGAAGGAGAGGGAGAAGGGTTCGGGAGAGGGAGAAGGGAAGGGGGAATGGGAGAGGGAGAAGGGAAGGGGGGGTGGAGAGGGAGAAGGGTGCGGGAGAGGGAGAAGGGAAGGGGGAGTGGGGGAGGGAGAAGAAGGCGGGAAGGAGAAAGGAAGGAGGGAAGGAGGGAAGGAGAGGGAGAAGGGTGCGGGAGAGGGAGAAGGGAAGGGGGAGTGGGAGAGGGAGAAGGGAAGGAGGGAAGGAGAGGGAGAAGGGTGCGGGAGAGGGAGAAGGGAAGGGGAGTGGGAGAGGGAGAAGGGAAGGGGGGGTGGAGAGGGAGAAGGGTGCGGGAGAGGGAGAAGGGAAGGGGGAGTGGGGGAGGGAGAAGAAGGCGGGAAGGAGAAGGGAAGGAGGGAAGGAGGGAAGGAGAGGGAGAAGGGTGCGGGAGAGGGAGATGGGAAGGGGGACTGGAAGAGGGAGAAGGGAAGGAGGGAAGGAGAGGGAGAAGGGTGCGGGAGAGGGAGAATTCAAATTCAAATTCAAATTCAAACATTTTATTCCATAAATTACAATGGTTATTCTTATATGAATACATACATATTTACACTTGATGAGTAAAAAGGTGTTCTTTCAATTTTGTTTTAAAATTACAAAAGTTGTTAATGTTTTTAATATTATCTGGTAACAAAATCCACATTTTCGGTCCACGAATTTGTACCTGTCTTGCCCCTGTTTCTGTATTTGATCTTTTTACATATAGGGAATTTACCTGGCGTGTTTGAATGCCAGCTGTGTTCCCTACAGTTTGCAGGGGGAATAACCATGGTGGATAGAATCCATGTATTAATTTGAAGGTAAAGAGACAGGTATCATAAATGCACTTAGGATGAACTTTTAACCATTTTAATTTTTGTATATATGGGGTAATATGATCGAATTTACTGACATTACCCAGTGCAACTCTTGCAGCAAAATTTTGTAATTTTTGTACTTTTTGAATTTGTGTTTTGTTGGTTGAACCCCATACATTTGAACAGTAGTTTATTATGCTAAGAGGTAGTGTTTGCACGACCATGATTCTAGTATCCGTAGTGATTTGATTTTTTATGTGATTTAGAAATATTAATGTACCCATTACTTTCCTGTGTATGTTATCAACGTGTGTTTCAAATGTCATGTATCTGTCCAAGTGTACTCCCAAATTTTTCACTGAAATGTTTGGTTTGATAGGGTGGCCTTCAAATTCTATGGTTGTGTCGATGGGGATTTTGGCAATGTTCTGTCGACTACCTATGAATATGCATTGAGTTTTATGGGGATTTAATTTAAGACCATTACTTTCAAAGTATATTTTAGCTTGTGTAAGAGTGCTTTGAGTATTTCTTATTAATGTATTTAAGTTATTTACTGAGTCACTATGGAGAAACTGTGAATCATCGGCGTACTGCACTAGCAGGCAGTTATGAGCAATGGTTGATAAGTCATTTATGAAAAATGTAAATAGGATTGGGCCTAAGATGGATCCTTGTGGAACACCAAAACATATTGGTTGTTTCGATGATATGATTTCATTAATTTTTACAGATTGCGTTCTATTATTCAGATAACTAGTAAACCAGAAAGAATCAATTTTATGGGATCTTAGTTTGTGAAGAAGAATTTTGTGATTTACACTGTCAAAAGCTTTTGAAAGATCACATAATGTGAGTAAATTAACCTGATTATTGTCTATATTATCATAAATTTTATTAGTTATCTGCAATAACGCTGTTTCAATGGATAACCTATTTCTAAAGCCATGTTGTGTTTTAGATAATAGGTTATTGGCCTCCAGGAAATTCGTTAGTTGATTTGCTACAATTTTCTCCAAAACTTTAGATAATACAGGGAGTATTGTAATAGGGCGGTAATTATTAACGTCGTCTATATCTCCTGATTTGAAAATTGGTATTACTATTCATGTTTCCAAAGCGATGGAAAACCACTAGTGACCATGGAAGTATTAATTATGACCGCCAGATAATGTGCGGTTGCTGGTAGACTATCCTTAATAAAGCGCAAAGCAATACCGTCTGCTCCTACAGCATTTGTTTCGCGAAGGTGTTTTATTACTAGGATAGTAGTCTCCACATCAATTGGTTTTGGTCTGAAAATATTAGATGTAGGCATAGCTTGATTTATATTTTGCTGTAATGTAGACGCATTTGTTTGTTCATAAGTTAGTTTACCTATTTTTGAAAAGAAGTCGTTAAAATACTCTGTGCTTTGTGTAGAACTTGTACGATTATCAGTGTGGTGTTTGTTGCTAGGTACGATTGACTTAATAATTTTCCATGTTTTATCCGAATTGTTTTTATATTCTATGAATCTGTTTCTGAAATAATTTGTTTTTGCACTTTGTATTAACTGTTTAACATTTTTCTTTTTTATTTTATAATCTGCCTTAAGGGCGGCGTCATTTCTGTTATTTTTGAGACTATGGTGGGTATTATTTCTGTCTTTAATAGCCCTCTTGATGTCGTCTTCTATCCAAGGAGCAGGGGGACGTCTGACGACTCTCGTTACAAGAGGTGCCAACGCGTCAATACTGTTTTTAATCACTTCCGTAAGGATAGTTACCTGTTTGTCTACATCATCTGTTGAAAAGATATTTAAGAGCATCGTCTCTTTAGATCTGATGAGCTCGATGAATGATTGAAGATTATAATGCTTAAGGTCACGAAATGTTTTTGTTATCGGTGGTCGCTTTGGTTTCTTTATATTTAATGTGAGTGTGAGAAGTTCATGGTCAGCAATATGACACGGGATGACATCCGTATGATGGATAATGTCTGACCTGTTAGTTATTATTACATCTAATAAGGATGAGGTGTTTTCTGTAATACGTGTAGGTTTATCTATAATTTGTTCTAGTTTGTTTTTCTTTATTATCTTAGCTAATTTAGCATTAGATTTAGTCAAATCATCATTTAAATCACCTAAGATAAAGAATGGTTTATTTTTCAATGACATTTCTCTAAAGATTTGTTCTAAGTATTCAAAAGATTCTAAAGTTGCATGAGGATGCCTATAGACTACGCCAATAATAATGGAAGGAAGCATGTTGCTCTGTACGGTAACCCAGACATCTTCTACGGTAGTATTATTAACTGCTGTAGGAGATATCATGGTTGATTTCAGGTTGACCCGTACATACATACATACTCCTCCTCCACGCACGCATCTATAGATATTGAAATTTGGAACGGTTATGAAATTACTAACCATTTCCGGGTGGAGCCATGTTTCACTGATGCACAGAATGTCTATGTTTCTCTCCTCAATTAGCATTTTAATTTCGTCAAAGTGCCCGAGGAGAGATTGTGCGTTAAGGTGTTCTATTTTTATGACCTCGTGCGATCTTGTCACAGGCATTGCTGACGGCGATACCTGGTCAAACGTTCTGGTCGCTTTTGTACTTGTTTTTATTTAAGAACACTTTCACATTTGCGGGGAAAGCGTCTGAGTTTATGAAAATATCTGGCTTTATGTCCTCTTACTGACACTGTAAAACTGGTGTAGTAATCATGGGTCATCTTGGTGCGGTGTGCTTTTACACTTGTTATGTGATTTTCAATGTCCTCTTCATTTGTGTCTGGATGACAGCTGGTAATATAGAGGTACACTGTGTCAGGTCGGTCTGCTCCTTTTAGCGGCTTTGGAGTTTGTTCTTCTCTTGCTTTTCTTTTGTTGTTCCTTGATACGACCTTGACATAACCTTCGTCATCGTCGTCTTGGGTGGATTGTGCTTGTTTCGTTGTTTCGTGATTGACTCTTGTTTTCTCAGCATAATTATTGATTATGACTGAGTGCCCTGCTGGAGGCGGGGGGGCAGGAGGGGGGGCGGAAGCTCCTTCCACCTGCTGCTGAGCTGTTTCCTCCCAGTGGCGGTTGGGATCGAGTTGCTCTTGCTTGTTCTTCTTTTGTTTCTTTTTGGAGCTTCGTTTAGGGGATACCTGTGTAGAAGCTTCATGCCTGGTCTTATTCTGCATACCTGTTTTCGGTCTGACGGAGAGAGAGTTCGTGGTTGAATCATGCTTCGGGGAGGCGGGTATGTCTCCTGTAGGGGCGGGGGTCTGCTGGCTGGGAGCGTTGATGGTGGGGCGCGTAGATGGCTCAGCAGAGTTGGGGACCGGCGAGTCAGCAAGGGCACGAGGCGGCTGGCTGACCGTAGGCAGGGGGAGGGAGGATAACGGGTGGGGAGGTCCAGGCAGGGAGAGAGAGGAGGGTATCGGGTGGGAAGGATTGCTGGTCGTGGGTATCGGGGTGGAGGTAGGGGGAGGAGATGCAAACGGAAATGTTTCGTATGCATTCTGCCCATGGGTGGGAGATGGGAAGTTGGGGGAGGGACATATTGCACCTTGCCCTATGATTCTATTTAAAGATGCCTGCTGTTCAGAAAACATTCCGATCAACAGGTCGATCTTGTTTTCCATCAGATTTTGGTCTGTGTAAGAGGGCCCACTGTAGGTCTGTGTTCCCTGGTCTGTACACTTTTGGAAGAATTTTACAAAAGTTGTTGAAATACCTGGTTTCTTTGGTGGCGACCAGTCTGTTGGGGGGGTGTCCGTCGTTGTTGTTACGAACACAATGTTTGGATTTTCAACACATTGATCAAGCATAGTATGCACGATAATGTTCGTCATCCGTTTAGTGTCCCGTGTCGTATTTCTAGGTTTTCTAGAGTCTGATAGGTCGATGGCAATGTCATGGGCCTCTTCGATTTCAGACGGTCTGTAGTATTTTCTGATTTGATCACTGAGGACAGACCTTGGCCACGGCCTTTTTGTTGCAATGAAGCACAAAATTGTGTTAAGCACTATTGTAACACTGCCGCACTGATATATTGATTTCCTGTTTTCTGTATGGTTGTTTGCTCTGTTGTCATTGCTGGTGATGTTGCTGAAAAAATACCCCTCACCCTGGGCCTGGGGGCAGCCTTGACCCTGACTGCCATGGGGGTGCCCATTCTCATGGGCGGGGGGGCAGCTCTAACCCATGCTGCCAGGGGGCCCATATCCTAGGGCTGAGGTCCCGGTACCCTGGGATGGGGGCACATTACCCTGGGCCAGGGGTTCCCTTTCACCCTGGGGAAGAGGGCTCGGGTTAGCTGCCCCCTGGTTGGCCCCCTCAAACCCTGGGGGAGGGGTCAGATTACCCTCTGACACTGCGGGACCATGAGAAGGCATGGTTTGCTGAGTTGCGGGGCTGCGGCGGAGAGGAGGCAAAAACACGTCCGATCACCACGGCAGCTAGACTCAGAGAGGGAAGGGTGAGTGGGAGAGGGAGAAGGGAAGGGGGGGTGGAGAGGGAGAAGGGTGCGGGAGAGGGAGAAGGGAAGGGGGAGTGGGGGAGGGAGAAGAAGGGGGGAAGGAGAGGGAGAAGGGAAGGAGGGAAGGAGAGGGAGAAGGGTGCGGGAGAGGGAGTGGGAGAGGGAGTGGGAGAGGGAGAGGGAGAAGGGAAGGGGGAGTGGGAGAGGGTGAAGGGAAGGGGGGATGGAGAGGGAGAAGGGTGCGGGAGAGGGAGAAGGGAAGGGGGAGTGGGAGAGGGAGAAGAAGGGGGGA
>NW_028234403.1:50682986-50687986 GCF_977035675.1 Penaeus japonicus
AAAAGTTATTCCATCACTCTGGCATGAGTCGCCCCGAGGCAGTGACGGGAGCAGAGAATGAACACACAAGCACGCATCACAGCAAGTTGTTGTTTTCGAAATCGTTGTCCACTTGAACGAAGGAAACGAAGTCTCAGATCTCTCTCTCTCTCTCTCTCTCTCTCTCTCTCTCTCTCCCGTTCTCGCCCCCTCTCCTCTCCCATCTCTCATCCCTCTCTCCCCTCTCTCCTCGGGTTCCTCCTCTTCCTTCTCCTTCCATCCCTCTCTCCTCTTATCTCACAGCTCTCTCTCTCTCTCTCTCTCTCTCTCTCTCTCTCTCTCTCTCTCTCTCTCTCTCTCTCTCTCTCTGTCTGAGTCATTCTCCCACCTCTCCTCCTTCTCCTGCCGCGTCTCGAACAGTCTTGTCCCCCTGAGAACCTCAACTAATTCCTTGTCCGTCCTCTTCCCACCACTCTCAGCCCCTCCATTACTCGTAGTTACACGCGGTACACAAACCACTCAATAGTGCTTTCCTGATATCCTACACCATTACGCCCATCTACCCTTTCCCAAAGACCTACTACACCTTTTTTTTCCTCTCGTTATTTCCTTCTGATCCCCCACGCCTAATATCCATTCAAATAGATCTAGTCCCCAAGATTTCAGAAACGCATTTTCACTGATCTTAAGAAATGTCTCAAATTGCATCACCATTGCCATAAGTAATAATACAGGTGACAAAGATAAAGCTCCTCTCGACATCTCAATCTATCGCAATCAGGAGAAAAACGAAGCGTCGAAATAATACACTCGACCTTCAATTTTTCTCGAAATTTGCCCCCAATTTCCTTCTGAAACGACACACCATTCGCCAATCATCTTCAACAAGGTTCTAGGGACGGGGTTGGATTCCCCTTTCTCTCTTTTTTTCTCTTTTTTTTTATCTTTATGTTTTCTTTCCTTTTTTTTTTCTTTTTTTTTTCAAGATCAGATTAATTTCCGCCACATCAAGCTCTCCTGCCGTTGACTCTTAGGGGCATTTCCGTTTGAAAGCTCCAGTTTCTGCATCGAAGCTAGGGCTGATCTTCTCTTGTTTGTGTTTGTCTGTTTTTTTTTTTTTTTTGTCTTCTGAATTACTCTTCAATCCTATTATCATTCTATCATTTGTTATTGTCATTATCAATATCATTATTTTTATCGTTATTATTACAATCAGTTTCATTAACACTGTTCTCATCATCATAATTAGTAATGTTATTAGTATCATTATTGCCATTACTATTATCATAATCACTACAATAGATATTGTTGTTATCATTATCGTTATCATTGTCATTATCATTGATATCATTGTTATTATCATTATCATTACTATCTTTTTATTACTAACAACATCAGTAATAGTATCATTTTCATGTTTATCATTATTAGCATTATCATTGTTACTATTGATACTATTATCATCATTATTATCAAGACTAGTTTTATCATTATCATCATTATCACTATCATTATCTTCATCGTCATTATTATCAGCCTTATTACTATTGTTCTTTTCATTATCAATATCATCACCTTTGTTATTGCTACTATTAATATTGCTATTGTTAATATCAATATTAATAACATTGTTATTATTATCATCAAAATCATTACCATAGTTATTATCATGATTATTTTTTATCATTAATATTGTTATAATCACTATTATCATTATTTTCATTGATATCTGTTATCATGATAATTATCATCATTGACATCATCAGTATTATTATCATTGTTATTATTGTTGTTGTTGTTATCCTACTATATTTATAATCATCATCATCACTATCATTTTTATTATCATTATTGTTATCGTTATAATTATTATCACTGTTATCATTATCATCATCATTATTATTACCTTATTATCATTGCCATTACTATTATCATCGTAATCATTTTTTGTTATTTTCACCATAAACAATATGATTATCATTATCATTATTACCATTGTCACATTAATCATTATCATAATTTTCATTTTCATTATTATTATCATTATCATCATCCTCATTATCGTTATTATTTTTATCTTTATCATTGTTATCATCATAATATTTGATATTATTATTAGAATTATCAGTATTATTACTAGCATAAATTGTTCCTATCATTATCATCATCGTTATTATTATCATTATTATTATCATTACCATCACCATTGTTATTGTTATTATCATTATCAGTATTAGCATTATCAATATCATTATCCTCATTATTACCATCATCATCATCATCAATTTTGTAATTGTTATCATCATGATCATTACTATTATCATTATCGTCATTATCAGTATTTCCTATCATCATCATTATCGAAATAATCACAATTTTATCATCATCACTATTATCGCTATAATTATCATTACTATCATTACTATCATTGTTGTTAAAATAATTACTAGTATTTTCATTATCATTATTGATATTATTATCCTCATTATCATAATCATCACTATCACTATCCTTGTCATTATTATTTTTTATTATTGTAATTACCATCTTCATCATTGTCATAACTGTTGCTGTCGTTATTGTTATTATGCTATCATTATCAATATTTTATTATCATGATCGGTATCATTATCATTATCCTTATCATTATTACCAAAGGTATTTTCATCACCACCATCATTACATTATCATAGTTGTTATTCTCCTTGTTTTCATCATCATCATCATTATTTTGTCATCATCATCATTATTCTGTCATCATCATCATTATTCTATGCCATCGTCATTATTTCATCATAATCATCATCATTATTATCATTATCATTATCATTATAAATACTGATATCATTAAAACCTTCACTCGTGCAACATAAATTCAATCGAGCAATAGCTCAGTTTTTTTTTTTTTTTTTTTTTTTTTTAGGGGGGGGATGCTATCATAATCACTATTAGTTCTATTGTTGATTATATCATTGGTACCGCCATTGTTGTTTTTATATGTTAATCATCATCATTACTATCATTATCATTTTCATCCTCATTAGCGTTGTTTTTATTATTGAAACGCTTACTATTTAAGCATTATCATTATCATAATCTTTATCATTCCGATTATTACTATCATCATCGACATTGCCATCTTTTCCATTATCAATTTTTACTATTATGATTGTTATCATCATTATCATTATCATAATAAAATGATTGTCATCGTTGTTATAATTATTATCATCATGACCATTATAACTATTTTCATCATTATTGATATTAATATCATTATCATAAGCATTGATATTGTTATTACTATTGTTATTATCATCATGATCATTATCATCATCATCATTACTTTTTCTTCCTGGTATCATTATCAACACCATTATTGTAATAATAATAATTATTATCAATACTGCTACTATTATTATCATCCCTATCCTTATCATTGTCATTTTATCATTATCATTATCACTATCATTATCATTAACATCATCATGATGATCATGATCATCATGATCATGATCATCATCATCATCATCATCATCATCATCATGATCATCATCATCATCATCATTCATATTGTTATTGTTAACATTTTTCTTTTTTTATCATCGTTATTATCATCGTTTTTACCATCATTGCTGTTGCTGTCTTTGATTTTATCATTATTATTAGAATTTTCATTATCATTGTTATCATTATTTGAACTATTATTATCATCATCATCATCATCGTTATTGATACCATTATCACTCTCATTGTTGTTATCAACATAGTTGTCATTTTCCTTATTGTTTCTGTTCTTATTTTCATTATTATTATTGTTATCATTACTATCATTACTTTTATTGTTAATGTTATCATTATTATCATGATGATTATAATTTTCAATATCATAACTGCGAACCAATATCGTAGAGCCTCGAACACACGCATGGAACCATATGCTCTTGCGTCATCATCATCATCATCATCATCATCGCCATTCCTCTTTTTTTTATTATTATCATTACTGTTACCTCTGCTGATACCGCTGTCCTGTAATTTTTTCCTTATGAATAATATTATCGTTATCATTATGATTATTATAATAATTTTTTATTACTGTTGTTATTATCATTCTTGTTATTCTTGTTATTATTAGCATCGTTATTATATCATTGTTATTATTATCACCATTATTGTTACTGCTGTTATTGTGATTACAATTACATAAGAATGATCATTATTGTTATCATTCAGTACTGCAATCCCCATTGTTTATAGTAGTAGTAGCAATAGTTGCAGTATCACTGATATTTGCATCAGCATCGCCATCATTGTTGTTAGCCGTATTAGCATGATCCTATCATTTCTATTATCTTTGTCAATGTCATTACTCCCATTATTATTGTTTTCATCATCATCATGATTATGGTAATTATAATAATTATCAATATTGTCATTATTATTATTATCATCATTATTATTATTATTATTATTATTATTATTATTATTATCATTATTATTATTATTTTTTTTATTATTATTATTATTATTATCGTTATTATTATTATCATCATCACTATTATTATTATCATCATCATCATCATTGTAATTGTTATCATTATCCTCATCATCTTGTTTTGTTAATATCTTTAGACTTTATACTCCTCTTTCTCTCCTCCATATCATTACTATTACCAATGTCCTTATATTCATCATCGTCATTATCACGACCATTATTATTATAACTATAATTACCATTATCATTATCATCATCATCACCATTATTATCTTCCTCCTTCTACTCCTCCTCATTTATATTATCATCATTATCATTATTATTATTCATTACCATTATAATTATCACAATAATTTTCATTATCCTCATCATCATCATTATTATCCTCCTCCTTCTATTCTTCCTCATTATCATTATCATCATCATCATTATTATCATCATTACCATCATCCTCATCATAATCATTTAACTATTACTGATATCAATAAAACGTATGTGCATGCATGTATATTAGTTAAATGTG
>NW_028234403.1:50695486-50697986 GCF_977035675.1 Penaeus japonicus
GTCATTAGGGGACATTAGGCATGATGGAGTCTGGAAAGACCGTAGAAGATCACCGCCTAGACTCCAAGTTCACGCCTTAGATTGGCAAATTATCGAGTCCGTGCATGGACGAGTTGATGCCAGCTGGGGAGGACGTAGCATGCGCTCTCGAGCTACTAAGGGAGCCTGTGACAGCTGGCTCACTCAGATGGCACGGGAGCGACGCTGAGCGGAGCGTTGGGTCAGTAAGGCTCCAGCCAGCTAGGAGAGAGCGTTGGCGTTGTCTGGTCTCCTTCTCGGCCCTTTACAGCATTGGGAGCTCGAGCCTAGAGACTGGATTGTCTTACCTGTCTGTTTAAAACATTTCGTTGCACTTCGGTGGAAAAAGTGTATGAGTGCACTGACTGTCTGTTTATGTGTTGATTTTGTACTGGAAAAATATCTCGAGAAATTTGAAAGTAGAGAGGAATATCATAACTAAACGTGTTTTCTGATGGTGATACAGTCAGCAGGAAAGTAGTTTGTGTCACAAGATATAGACATTCAAATGCAAAAGTAAAGGATTGTTTGAACGGAACACATTTTGTTCTCTCTATACATCGAACGTTAAAGAAATATGTCTAACGGAGGATAGAATCCAAACTTCATCGTGAAGCAACTTCAAGAAAAAAAAAGAAAGAAAAACAGAAAACAAAAAATAACTCACGCAGATTCCCTGATTCTGCAAAATGTGAGGAAGACAAGAATAATGAGAGATACAAGACATGACAAGATTCCATATCATGTTCATTATCCTGTACATTATGGGTAAGACAATGATGCACGCCTGCTTGAGTTTTTTTGTTTGTTTTTTCTTCTTCTTCTTCTTCTTCTTCTTCTTTTCTTTTTTTCTTTTCCATTTGGATAATTGAACTGTAATAAAAGCACCTTTAAGATGTGTTATAAATTATATCTTTAATGATAATGATCATAAAAAATATGATAATCTTACTATCATGATAGTTGTGATAATATAATTGTATGTAAATGAAAGTGATGATGTTGATGCAATGAATATACATAAACATGCATTGTTGATAAGATAAGGCAGGTAATAATGATGATTTAAAAGATAAGAATAATCATATACTGAAAAATATAACAATCAAAACAATAGCAATAACAACATTAGTACAACAACAGTAATAATAATATTAACAATAATGGTATTGATATTGGCAATGATAATGAAAAGGAAAAGAATAAAAAAATAACCATATCAATAATGATGACGATGATTATATCAAAAGTTATAATAATGTTGATAATCAGTAGTAGTAGTAGTATCAATAACAATAAATCATTTTATAATGATGGTAATAACTACAATTATACTAATAGTCATGATAATAACAATCATAATCATGTTAGCAATACTGGTAATAGTGTTAGTAATAATTATATGAATAACAATAATAATGAAGAGGATAACAATAGGGATAATGATGGCAATAATCATAATTTCTATTATCACTGTTATTATGATTATGATTATAATAATGATAAAAGTAAGAAAAGTAATAAAGTCGGCGAAAATGATGATGATCATTATCACAATTACCAATATCATCATCATTATGATTATGTAATTACGATAATGATATGATAGCATTACATGTTTGTTTTGATTAATATCCATACAATGTCCATAATAATCATGAATACATTAACGGACGATTTTGTGTCACAGCAGTGTTGTTATTAATAGGTATTGTTAAATAAATGTTAAATGATGATGATGATAAATGATAATGATAATGATAATAATAAAAATGACAGTAAAGCAATAATGATTATAGTACTAATGATGATAATAGTAACAATAATAATTATAATGACAATGATAGTAATGTTGATAATGATGATTATAGTAACAATGAGGTAATAATAGTAATTATTATAATGATAATGATGATAATAAGGATGGTAATGATAATGATAATGATGATATTAAGGAATGTGATGATAATGATAATAATAAGGATGATAATAAAAATAACAGTATAATGATGATAATGATTATAGGAATAATGATGCTGGTAATAACAATAATGATAATTATTCATAATAATGGTAATAGCGTTAATAAAGATGTGGATAAAACTAATACTAAGGATGGAAATAACAACAATAATCATAATAATGATAATGATAATACTGATGATAATGATGGTAACAAAAATAATGACGATGATAATAACAATAACTATAATGATAATAATGATGGTAACGATAATGACAATAATAATGATAGTGATAATGATAATGATAATTATAATGATAAAAATAAAAAGGCAGCAATGATGATAATGATGATGATCATAATGTTAATGGTGATAACAATCATAATGATAGTAGAGGATAAAGATAAGAATGCTAGTGATGACAATAATGGAGGACAATAATGATGATAGTTATAATGATTATGATCATAATGATGATAGCAACAGTGATAACAATCATAATAACATGATGATAGTAA
>NW_028234403.1:50725486-50730486 GCF_977035675.1 Penaeus japonicus
TCCTCATATTCTGTTGTTTAAATTGTCTGTTTACAGGTTGTATTCATCGGATGGTAATGGTAATGAATACATTGATTTAATTCCCTATTTGTATGCCTGCTTAATATGGGTAATAACCCAGAACCCGTTTCCAACATGTGTTAGCTTCGAAAAATGTCAGTCTCGAGAAAGGTCTTGTGCGACTAACACGCGTCCTGGCCTCAACGATGTCTAATTGTTTACATTTAACATACCGCGGGGTCGTGTACTTTGGTTTGCTTGTAATAGTCTTTACGGCAGTGTACATATACAGATACACATCAAATAATGAATTCAGTTTTACATCTCCAGAGATTCCAGAAATAAAAATTCTCGAAAGCGAAGCCGAGATTTCGGAAAGAAAATCCGAGACTCAGGTAAACAAAACCGAGAGTCCAGACAGTGAAGCCGAGATTCGAGTAAACGAAGCACAGCTGACCAGAACTCAAATCGAAGAGAATACAAACGGAGATAATATGACAGATGATCAATATTTCGAAATGGTGAAACAAAGATTCGACTTCAGGAAAGAACATCTGCAGAAGCAATGTGCCCAAGATATTTCTACAACTACTCGGGCCTTGAACAAAGAAGCTATATATTACATAAACAGATATCGAACATTTTTCTGTGTCTCAGCAAAGGTAATTAAACGGTTTCTTTTTTCTAAGCTTTTTATTCTCTATATGGCAGCAAAAACGTTCGTTCATGACGTAAAAGTTCAGTTTATTTATGCGGAATCTAAACATTTCTCATAATTTATAACATTCAAGAGCATTCAATTAAGCTGACGACTTCCCAATGTTAATATATATATATATATATATATATATATATATATATATATATATATATATATATATATATATATATATATATATATATATATATATATATATATATGTATATATATATATATTTTTTTTCATCGTCATCATTATCATTGAGAGTGTTGTTGTTAGTGGTGGTGGTTGTGGTATTGTTGTAGTTGTTATTTTCATTATTATTATTTCTGTCATTATTATCATTATTAGTATTTTCTTATTATAACCATCATTATTTTTATTCCCATCATTATTACTATAATTATTGCCATTATCATCATTATTTTTGTTATCATTATTATCAATATTATCATTATCAATAGTATCATCATTATTGTATTTGCTACTAATGTTATTATAGCAGCAATAGAAGTAGTAGTAGTTGCATAATCATTATCGCTATATCTAATATAAATATTATAACTTACTATTAATCATCAACAAAAATAATTTCTTTGTTATCATTTTTTTTATATCTTATTATTATTATTGTTATTATTAGTAGTATAATTGGTATTATTATCTTTATCATTATCATTATCATTGTGATCATTATTTTTACCATCATCATTATGATCATTATTTTTACCATCATCATTATGATCATTACTATTATTATCATCATTTTTGTTATAACAATTACCCTAATTTCTGTTATTATGATCATTATTATCGTTATCATTATAATTGCTGTTATTGTTATTATTGTTATGGTTATTATCTTCATTATAATTATTCTCATCTTCATTTTGTAATCATCATTTTTGTTATCATTATTACCGCTATTAGTATTATCGTTCAGTTGTTATTATTATTGATGACTTAACTGTGAGTATTATATGCATTACAATATGCTTTAAAAAAATATGCATTAACAGTTGGGTAGGGAACCTATAAAAGAGTTTTAGCGCTTTTCCTCCACGCCATCAATTTTGGGGGACACGTGGGAAACCGGAGATTGAAGAGGGAAGATAATGCAGTTTGAACATTGCACGTGACAAGCCTGAAAAAGCAATTAAAAAAAAAAAAAAAACTTGAAAAGAAATAAAAACCTGAAAAGAAGTTTAAAGCTGGGAATTCGACGGAGTTCACACGCCACACTTGAAATCCCACTTGCACTTCTAGATCAGTGGACCAGAACTTATCTACAGAAGATTCAGGATGAATTCTATAATTCGAAAATGAATAGATATTTGCACATTGTTCCAACTTATTCTGCCACTGCCTCCCCCCCCCCCTCCCACCGACTTTGCTGAGGTAAATGAGTAGGAATTAAATAATGCACATTATAATGGTAAAGCGAAAACCCCGAAAGAGGATAGCACTAGTTAATGCATACTTCGGCTCATTTCCCATTTCCTTGATTTTGTAAATGAGAGAATGGTCCTAAACAGACTCACGTATCGTATGCTTTATCCCTTAGACTGTATGGATTCCTCCCAGGACGTAGCAGTGAACATTACTTTCCAGAATACTTAGCAGACTCACGTTCATGCATGCAAACAGTGTTTCTTGATTTTGGAAACATCCTTGTGTAACTGACTAACTTTGGTATTCAAGGAAAGATCTTAACTTGGATTCAAATGTACCTTGCGAACCAATCTGCTGATTATTCAATGTCTTAATGTACAGATTATTAGTCGATATAACACTTGAAGATAATGAATCCATTATTTGCTATATGATGATATTTGAATTGAATGCAACAAATTCTTGATATACTCTCAGTATGGGCACCAGAAGGAGGCATGATAATCTCGGTTGAAAAATCCCTACACAATCGCGTTGCCAAAATTTCTAATGGATGACGTTGAGCCAGGTCTCTGTCACTGATAAAAGTGCCTTGGGGTGACTGTCAACCACACAGAGCTCATAAAAAATAAAGAATTCTTGTAACAACGGAAGTCGCTAAATGCCCTTGTTGGTGGAGACCATGGTATCAATGCCAACATTGCTAGATTCCTCTACCTATCATACATACGAACATTTGTATATTATCATGTCTTTCATTTTGCATCTAGACTGTACAGAATGAGACTATGAGGATCATTCTCGGTGCCCCTAAAGCAACGAGGATTGTGAATATAAGAACAGAACTTAACTTGACTTCTATCTACGAAAGAATATTGCACATCAATACCAAATTTAGTGTAAAAGCATTTACAGAACCTCTCATTCCAAAGGAAGCTAAAACATAAAGTAGTGAATCCAACCTTATGTGACAGCACCGATTCATACTCAAACTCATGGATACAAGTAATATATGAATATATATTACAATTAAGTTTACCGATAGGTAGGGCCACACATGGACGCTTTGTTCAGCCATGAAAAATATCGGTATTAAGTGTATCTTATGTAAATAATCTTCATTAAGCAGTTCGCGCTTGCACTTCCTAGTGGACATGTGGAAAATCTGAATAGTGTGTGTGAATGCTACACTGAAGGGATCCTTACAGTGTGTGAGCAGACCAGGATGTGGGTGTGTTGTATAAAAAAAAAAAAAAAACAATATTTTACATCACCATGATTACAGGAGGGAACATAGCTAGGTTAACGCTACATAAAATGAGTGGCAGGAATTTTCATAGCCACAGAAGTGCAAAGTGCTCTCGAGACTTTGGACACTCTTGATTAAGGTAGTGCAAATATTGCAGACCATATCAGAATAAATGTACATCATGCAAAAAAACAAGGTCATGTTATACATTTCATGTGGATACCATCGCCCTTTGGAATCCCGAAACATGACCATACGTGATCGCCTAGCGAGATCAGCATGGGACAAACAAAAGGTGGATATCGACCTTGGATCGACCTTGGAATACCTCTTGATATGATTTTACACATAATTAGAACTACAACAAGGAGGATCTGATTGTGTTAATAAACTCTCAGAAACCTAAAAGCTGTGCCAAAAAAAAAAACATTAAGGCCAATTTTTCACAGGATAGACTTATCTATGGATCTTATCAGATAAGAACAAGACATTGTGATGTGACCGCAAAGAATAGATTTGGATACAGACTGTGCTAGTAGTTTAGTGCAACATGTAATGTGGAAAATACTTTGTAACCTTTGCAATGAATACAAGAAAACACGAAATTAAATTCATCCTTTCAAACCACCTAGCATGAGGTACGCAGAGCTATGTAACTATTTCATATTATCTGATGCACTAGATGATATACTGGCACTACATCCTAAATCATTGAATGTAATATTATATAATGACAATATACCATGTGCAACATTGCATGCTCATTCCTGCGCTGATTGTTGGGGTGGTGAATGAATGGAAAAAGAGCTAAGTAATTATATATATATATATATATATATATATATATATATATATATATATATATATCCACATATATATATTTTTTCAATCAATAATGTTAAAAACTACATTTTTAATTAAACATTACCATATATTATTAGTACGATGCATCAAGTGTATCAAATCTTGTCTTTGCCTGTGCAGTTAGCCAGGGTGGTAAGTAAAGGAATAAACTATATATATGTGTGTTTGTATATATATATATATATATATATATATATATATATATATATATATATATATATATATATATATATATACAAATTTTTACCTCCCTGACCGAGACTCGAACCCATGCCTGTTCTGATGAGAACACATAGGTAATGTCCATGACATCTCATAAGGCGTCTGGTTGAACAACTCTTTTGTCGGGTCGTGTAGCCGAGCGGTATCACCTCCGTACCTGTCGAACTTACGGCGCGGGTTCGAGTCCCGGTCAGGGAGGTAAAAATTTGTATATATTAAAAATGCGTTACTGCATTCTACCATCTTCACACACACACACACACACACACACACACACATATATATATATATATATATATATATATATATATATATATAACAGAAGTGCTTGCCCCATTTGTATACTTACGGAGCGAGATGGAAGCGGTGTTTCGTAATCCCTGAACCTCCCAAGCCAGGACTCCCAGTTTGACTTACCACTATCTCACCTATCCTTTGGATGGGGCTCTGGTCCCTGCTGCCTAACTATACTGGATATGCTTCCCTACATTAAAAGGGTGGGGGGGAGTGTTGAGAGCTGACCTTTTTTGCTCTTGGTTCACCGGTCACAAACAAATCTCTTTTTCTCTTCT
>NW_028234403.1:50732986-50735486 GCF_977035675.1 Penaeus japonicus
TAATCTCTATTCCCTTAACCAGATATGATCTTGGTCTCAGATTTCCAGTTGGATTATACCTTATAATTTAAAATTTGTCAGCATTGCATTTCATATTGTTTTCCTTTGTGCAATTATAGATGGCATGTCGATCCTCATGTAGTTTGTCTTTCATATCTAATAGATTTATTGATTTACTTATCACTGTATCATTAGCAAATGACGACGTTACTCTTGAGCGTATAATACCTTTGTCAATGTCACCAATCATAATTAGGAACAACAGAGGCCCCAGAACGGATACCTGTGGCACCCCACTTAATACATTTGATTCATTGGAGAAAAATACATTTATCTGTACCTTTTGCCTGCGTTTTGTTAGGAAATTTTGTATCCATCTTCCCACTTTTCTGCTGATTGCAAGGTCTTCAATTCTATGAATTAAAAATCCGTGATCTACTTTGTCGAAAGATTTTGAGAAATCTAGGCATATTACATCAAATTCTCTAAATTCAATCCGATCCCTTAATATGTATTCGTAGTGCGTTAAAATTTGGGATAAACAGGATATACCACAATGAAAACCATGTTGGCCAGGATTTATCTTGTTTCCTTGTTCTAAATATTGGACTTTTTTCCCTTAAAACCCTTTCAAAAATTGGATTATATGAGATGTTGATGTCACTGGTCAATAGTTTTTTTTTTCTTTATATATAGAGATTATGTTACCTTCCTTTACTATATTAGGGATAATCCCGATATCCAAAGATTTCCTTCAAAGAGTTACCAATAGTTTTGTTATGGTTTCTTTGTTCAGTTTTTTTAAGACTGCTGGAATTTAATTTGGTCCAGCTGTTGAATTTGTTGCAATATATTTGATTGCCTCAAGGATATTTCTTTCATTGAAAGTTATATCTGTGAGACTTTCAGTTTCGTTAATTATTTTGAAATATTCAGGATCTAATATTATTTTTTTTCTATTCTAAGAACACTAAAACCTTTTTCATTTGGTATTATTGGATAAAGACGCAACCACACGTAGCGAAAAAACAAACCTTTGGCCATGACGTAGCTTTAATTATGACGTAACACATAAAAACTCTTCTCTTCTGGAAATTCAACTATTTCTTTTGAATCAGTTACAAAAGCACAATTATTCTGAAGAGGCCCAATTTCTGTTCTTTTCATTAATTCATTGTATGCAGAAGAGAAGACGTATTCACATTGTTCTTTATTGCGCCAACTGCTTTTCTTTTCTTTCTTGGTTACATATAGATTCTTTTTTTTTAATCTGCCTTCTATTTCTTTAATCTGTGCTTTGATTTTTAACTTAATTAATACTTCAGTGATATTGTGGTCTGACTGAGCTGTATAGATCCTTTACTATACCAAAGACAACAAGGTCAAGTATATTTTTATCCCTTGTATGGATTTTGATTATTTGGTTGAACTAAAGAAAATCTTCAAAATCTAGTAGCATTTTGTTTCTCATCTCTAGTGGCATTTGCTCCAATTTTGATTTTCTTTGTTTCTCAATCAATGAAGCTTCAGTGAAAGCAGCTGATGTTGTGCAAGGAGGTCTAAACATATCAATGTACAATTCTTTTTGGCCTTGGTCTCAAAGCCTCCTTCAGATGTTTGTCTTCTCTATATGCAGTCGCAACTTTAATTGTTTCCTTAAGTATCATTTATTATTTCCATATCGTTTGCATTTTTTTTTCTAAATCGTACATGAACACTTGGATTACTCTGAATGCTTCATCTTTCTTTTTTTTTGTTCTTCCACCCTAGCTTGTTTTGTTTTCTCTTTTTTTTCTTATTATTGACAACCCGCCAGTCAGCTTCATCGTCTGTCATTTGTTCTGTGTCTGAGCTGTTCTGCTGCACTATTCCCGAAAAGTTTTTTCCTTTGTTTCAAAGCCCCTTTTTTTTGCTGCTTTATTTTACAGCATGAGTTACATTTTTACCTTGTTTTACCTTCTTTTAGATTTATTTCATTTCACAGATTTGATCTTTATTTGATTTTATCTCACATAAGCAGTGAATCTTGAACTCCTCTAGGAGGGTCTTTTAGAATCATATTCTCCACTTTTTTCTTCATACAATTTTTTCCGTATGTTTACTTCCCGCATTTTTTCAGATATCTGCTTTACACATGCATCATCACACCTTTTTTAGTGTGCTGATTTTTTTGCTCACTCATATAGTTCATTTCCTTAGCATCATTTTCTAAGCTACTTTCTTGCACATTTGTAGCCACTTCATCAGTTTCCTCTTCAAATCTAATTAGTTCTTGCAAAGAACTGGCTTCTGGCGTCACAGCTTTGTATTTTTGTATTGACCAGTGACATCAACAGCTTGGATTACTATCAATACAATTCTCTCTGCACCAACTGCAGTCTTTCTGAATATTTGCTTGATCACTCAATTTTAGCTCTTTAACTTTTCCTATTAGCTGTGATGTCTGAACATGATTTTTTATAAACTCTTGTTTGTGTCTGTTCAAGGTCACCTTGTAGGC
>NW_028234403.1:50752986-50757986 GCF_977035675.1 Penaeus japonicus
CTTATATGCCTTGGTCATTGATCATGAACAGGTACAGCTATATAATAATTATGTATTATGGTAGTAATTCTGATACAGTCCTATAGACTGACAGTATAAAGGAATATATGTGTAAATTATGTTAAATATAATATTTTTTAAACAATGATTAATCTTTATCCATTATGGATAGGTGTTATGACTAATGACAGGCATCATTACGTACATGACGTTTGGGGATTTTGGATCACTGTTATTCTATTGTATTATGAGTAACGAGTGAATGATGACAATTGCAGTCATAATTACTATAATTGCCATAAGGTTAAGCAAAATGGGTTTCATCTAACTTCCAAAATCTAGATGGCACCACTTTCTTCTAGCACCAGCTTGAGAGAGAGCTTTGAATGGCACCTGTCCACGGTCTCTTGCAAACACTATCTTTATAAAACGATAGCATACATGAAATTGCCGACCTTATGTGCAGGCAGAACGAGAAGAGGAAGGTGACTCAAACCATGCCCGATGTCTACAATGTACCCCTGTGCCAGTAGGGATGCCTTTTACTGTGGCACTGAGTTATAAGCACAAATTTACTTCCCCTTCCCTACCTATTGATGTTATCTTCATTGTGGATGGTTATGTTTCATATTCATTCATGATAGTACATAAATACAAAAAAATTAAGTTGCTTTTTGATCTTCCATAAACCAACAATACTGCTATCACACTGAGTATTAAGAAAATAATGAGCTGATTTGGACCCTAAACTACAATTTTAGTTAACTGCAGCATTGATAGGTATGTTGCACGAGGCTGCCTTGCTCTGAGATAAAACCCGTCCTGGAGACTGGGCAAGCTATTCTATCCCCTGGCCACAATAGGTCAATGCTTTCCTATTGATTATGCTATGCACATAGCATTACTTGCAAATATATTGTTTGACAGGCTATGTGAGATAATGAGAAATTTCTCTATAATGTCTTTCTAAGTAAAGATCTATCAAGTAAAGAAAAAAAAAAATTGTAAATAAGACAGTTCCATTATTTGATGAAAATAAAAAAGGAGATTAAACAACCACTTTATTCCATATTAAACTTTACAAAAACTCTAAATCATGAGCCCTGAATATAACAAACTGACATGCTAATATCATATATTCTGAAAATACTAAAAAAAAATCTTAAACTCTGTACAATATAATTATGTTATATATACATTTAACATACTTTTTCAATCTTTTATCAGTCTACAGAGCAAAAAGATTATAATAAATGTTACTACTCTTCATTTAAATTTTCTTTCAAATAATCGAGCAGATTGAAAGACTAGGTGATGAAAGTGACTAGGAGCTAAGAGCTAAGAGTTGTAGTTTAGACATTATCATCGTTTTGCTACAAAAGGAAACACAAGAGCTGAATTGGAATAGTAGCTATAAAGGCTAGTGGCAATGTATGCGGTCACAGCAAAGGCTGCCACCTTGACAAGCATGTTCCTCTGAGCTGGCACCAGTGGGATGTATCTGCACACTGTTGCAAGGATCCCCCGGTAATGCTGACCTCTTCGTGCTGCCTCAAACTTTTTGCGTCTCTCAAGAACTTGCTGCTTCTCCAGCTTCTCCTCTTCATCCCTTTGGAAAGAGAAGGAAAGATTATTCTACTACTTAAACTTCCTATGCTTGAAAGGGAAATCATAATTACCTATAATGAATTGCGGTAATGATAAAAAGTGATGAACTGCATGAAACCTAAACAAAAAAGACATGTAATAAAAAATTGTATACCTATCATCTTTTGTATTACTATGAACATTACTGTTGATTATAGAAAAAAATGCAATAAACAACTTATCCACATACATGCACACTAAAAATAACAATAATAATAAAATAATAATGACAATAATAATTTTTAAAAATATAATAATAAAAAAATTATAATAATAATGGTACAATAATAGCAATATTAATACTTATAACAACAACCACCATAACAATTATAATAGGTATTCAAATATATTAAAAATATTAATAATAATAAAAAATATTGATAATAACAAGCCCAACTCACTTCTTCTTCAGAAATTCTTCAACTTCATCTTGTAAAGTGTCAGGTGGATATAGGTCATACAATTCCCCTGCATTTACTAGTATGCGCTCCAGAGGTAATGTATCAGGAACCTGTTTAATAAAAAAAAAATAATAATAATCATGAAATTAATATCATCTCTGTTCATATATGGTGATTATGAGAGAAAGAAAGAGACACAGAGAGAAAGAAAGAAAGAAAGAAAGAAAGAAAGAGGGAAAAAAAAGAAAGAAAGAAAGAAAGAAAGAAAGAAAGAAAGAAAGAAAGAAAGAAAGAAAGAAAGAAAGAAAGAGGGAAAGTAAGAAAGAAAAAACAGACTCATTATATCATTATCAGAAATTATCAATAGTAACAACAATAAAAAGATATCTGCACAACAGCACTAATGATTCATTAGGAAAACTAAGCTTGCAAAACTAACATTACCTGGGGTAATTTGGATCAACTTTTGACAAACTTTGATCTAGTTTTTATATTTCAGTCAGCAAAAATCATAAACAAAGTTTCAATCAATTTCAGTTATATATTTTTGGGTCACATATATTTAAACGAGCGGACCACACTGTGTAATAAAAAAAAGGGTAATTTGGACCAAACTCTTAGGTAAATACAAATTTCAGATGGATATGACATGGCCACAGAACTTCCTAAAGTTAAAGAAAAACACGAGATATAATATGTACAAAAATGTCTTGCTTGTTCGCTTCTTAACCCTTTGCTGAAGGGGCTGTTTTGGCTCCATTGGTCTAAACACCAAGGTACTTCAATGTCGCCATTGAGAACGCAATCAAACATTTTATAATTTGGTTTGTCGTAAATAACCTGAAAATTATTTCATAATTAACAACTTGCAATACTCTTCCAATATCATACTTTTTGTCAAAGAACACTGCATAGTAATTATCTACCATGATATTTCTCTGTCTATCTAATTCTAAATAGTAATTCTAAACAGTATTTTTTTTCTCTTCTACTTCTGAACTCTTCTCGTCACTTTTGCTGTCGGGAACTTCAGGTATTGGAGTGGCCACTACAAATAAGGGTGTACCTATTACAGGTTGGGATGTAAAGGGGGAATATCTTTCTTATTCTTAGTCAGCATTTTCATTCTCACCTCCTTCATCAAGCACCTTTTTCTTTATGAAGCTTTTCTTTTGTAGTCTCATCATCAATCTTATGATCAGAAAATAAGCCTACTTCTCCTTCAAGCCTCCATTTCCTTCCATGGTATTTCCTCTGTTTTTTCTGCTCTTTTGAATTCCTTTAATAAATTCATCCCTTGAAATGAGCCTTACTTCTGGATATTTTCTCATTCTTCTTTCCCTACCCATCTTCTTCGCTTCTTACATGGGGTTTCCATCAACTGCAACTGTAAGGATGTTTTCAAACTCAGGATAAATACTAAGACTTGGCACATCTTTTCATGCTGACAAAATTGTGCGAAAAGGTGCAGGAGATACAGAGGGAGGTTGATCTGCCAGTCTATTCTTGTTGGGAGTTCTGTCTTTTGGGTTTATGCTGGCACTGACCCTGTACCTGCAGTTATCTGGTATATCTTAATTCGCAAATCTTCTGAACTGAGCTGAGGTGAATTGCGATGATGATCAATAGAGATTAGAGACCAGATGGGTGCCATTCATCTCCCGGCCGCCTTGAGCATATAGCCCGGGCGAAGCGACGTCTTCGCATATCTGTCTGAACTGAACTGGGTCATACACCAAGATACTCTTGCTTATATGCCAGTTTGCTCTTACAATATGGGATGTAATGGTACTCTGCCATGTTTTCATATCTTGGGTAAATGTGGACCAAATTAGCATGAAATTAAATTTAAAAATTATACAAGTTAAAGCATTTCCAAGTCTTTCATGTTAAAGTTGCAGAAAAGAACTCTTCATACTCAAATTTCCAGGATATACTCCGATTTGACTCTTCATCACAACAAAGTTAGCCAAATCAACTGATCTGGTAAAACCAGTTTGCTCTAAGTTTATTTTGCTGACATCTTCATCACTTTCATTTTTGGTTCCTTAATTCTGTTAAATAATAATTTTTGGATTCATAATCAAACACTTACTCTACAACAAGAATGTGATCTAAATTAGACCTATTCACTTGATGGTCAAATTTATCTGTCAATACATTAAAACCTACATTTAAACACAAGATGTGGTTCTAATTCTTTCACCTTCTTTCATAAAATAAAATTCAATCCATTTATGTATAGGATCAATACAAAGAGAGGTAAAACGGAGAGGAGAAAAAAAAAGGAGAACGGGAACAAAGTAAAGTGAGTGAAAGTGCATTAGTATGAGTACTTGCACAAGTGTCTATGTCCTGGTAATTTTGTATGTTTATGAGTGGGGGAGTAAGGAAATGTGAGAACTTGAGTATGAGTGTGTGGGTGTAAGTGTATGAAAGTAGCTGTATATAGAGTTTTAGTTTAACATGTATTGAGGAAGAACATATAACTTTTGCTGTTTGTACTCGATAAACTCAATACTGTAAAGGAAATATTTCAATGAACTATATATCCCAAGTTCTCCTGCAACTGACCTGAGAAATATTGAAAAAAAAAGTCTATTCAATGGATCTGAATAGTAAAAATTCTCTTACCTGTGAGAGAATAAAATGTTGCATTGCCATATCACATTCTCCTGCTAAAACATCTTCTTTCTTGTGTAAAACAATTGCAGCAGCTATGTACATGGGCATGAGATAGGGTGAAGCCAAGAAACAGTCGTATAACCTCACCACATTGCGGTAGTCAGAAAGTGTGTGAGCGAACCATGTAATAAGCCAGGGCAAACAAAACACTGTTCCTACACCCGAACTGGAAAAAAATAAACATTATAAAACTTCTGGTCCCACTATGCTAAGAGATGAGAATCATCTTTGTCAATTCCTGGCAAGGGTCATCTTTAGCCCTTGCGG
>NW_028234403.1:50765486-50770486 GCF_977035675.1 Penaeus japonicus
TGGCAAAGTTAAATAAAATAACAATAGAAAAGCATTACTGTAACATGTTTTTCAACTAAAATACCTCCTCTGAACATGGCAATATTTACATGCCTTTACATTGCAGATGCTATCATGCTAACCACAAGGATAAGGTGAGAGAAAAACGCTCTTTGAGATTCATTGCGGCCTTGCACAGCAGGAAAATACCCTGGAACGAAATGTCGCATGCTTGTTATCTTCCTGGTGGTAGCAGGAGTAAATATGCTCACCCGCCAATTCTTTCCTTACATTTTCAGGGAAAAAGTTTTCATTTCTATTACCATTATCATTATTATTAACACTACTAATTATCAGTATCATAATAATGGTGGCAATAGTAATAAATATTTCAAGGAAGATGATAAACAGGTGAGGTCAAGTACACTTACTGATTGATTCCTTGGTGAGTAAGAATTTGGGGAATCATGTATATATAAGAGAAAAATATATGATAATAGTAATAAAGAGATTAAACAAAAACACACTGGGCAGTGTATGTATACATGTACTCCTATCATCAATGGATTAACCCATTGTGGCCAGAGTATAGATTTGCTTGCCCAATCTCCATGATGTGTTTTATTTCAGCTTCACACAAAATACCTTGACTTTTCTCACTCTCTTTCAGTCATTCATTGTAAAACTAGAAGTATTGCTGTTTTATAGAAGGACAAAAAGCAACTATACTTTTTTGTATCCTTGTACTGTCATGAACTAATATGAAAATTCATGACAATGAAGATGACATGAAAAGGTAAGGAAGAGGAAGGAAATCTGTGCTTATGACCAAGTGCCACAGTCTGCCTGCACATCCTTCATCAGCGGTACTTTAGAGCAAGAGGTAAGCAACTTGATGTGTGCCATCGTTCTATAAAGATAGTGCTTGCTGGAGTCCATGGATGGGTGCCATTCAAGGTTCTTTCTCCTGCTGATGCTAGAAGAAAGTGGTGCCATCTGGGTTTTGGATATCAGGAGAAAACCATTTGTTTAATATTATAGTAAGTATGAATGCAATTGTCATCATCACTCACTTATTACTCATAGCACAATAAAATAACATAGTGATTCGAAAGCCTCTCATGAGGTCACGACACCTATCATAAGGCCAAGGCTACTGTGTCATGTATGTCATGACACCCATCCATAATGGGTTAAATCTAAAAGCTTTAGCTTAGTACTTAGGCAAAAGGCAATTCTATCACAGCCAATTTTCCGCTTAACCCATTGCAGATAGGGCTATTTTGGCTCCAAATGGTCGAAATGCCAGGATATTTCAAATACGTAAGCCTCACGCCTCGGGATGCACTAGCCATGGCCAAGCACTATACGCCCAATCACCCAGCATGCCTGCCAGGAGGATAGCTACAATGATATATCTCGTCCCCGGCGGCTGACACTGCTACCAATTGACTTGATATCTTGTCACCTGTTGTTAACAGGCAGTTTGCCGTGTCACACCGTCATCATTGAGTTAATAAGGAGAAGAACCAAGCTTCAAGGCAAGCTGTTCTAATATTTCTACATTCTCTTGGAACACTTTTTTAACCAACTCATTTTAATATTTATTTTGATAATCATCTAGGTCTATGAAAGTCATAATTCTAAAGCAAATTTTGCCATTTCAATTCTCTACACCAATAAGCTACAGTTATTCAATGTTAGTTCTTACTAATTCTGTGTTGCTGTCCATGCAAGACGTCTTGAAACTAAATCACTAAAGCCAATGACTTTGCAAAATAGCAGCAATGTCTTAGATGACTTAACATATATGCATATCATATGACATTTAAAAAAAAAGTTGCCCTACATAACTATCTACTTTTCTCTTTAATACAACATTATATTTACTTTAAAATAGTAAAATATATGTTGTAAAAAATCCTTTCCTTTCCAGAAGTGAGTAAAATAAGAATAAATATACAACCTAAACAGTCAAATTACAAATTTCAATCTCAATTCAATATAGAATTTATAGCTCTTTTTCCGACTTATGGTACACGGTAACTCTTCTCGCGTTGGTCCATGTTCCTTCATTGCCAATGTGAACATTTTTATAGGAAACCGTATCGTAACAACTCGCTCTTCAACTTGCTTGTGCCAAAGGGCTTCCATTGAGGATGCAGCCTTTCACCCCATCTCCACATATCAACACCCAACTGCATGTGGGAATAGCTGCTGGGACTATGCCCCCCTGGCCTCCAACATTCATGACCTATAGGTTCTTTTCAGTGGCTACTTTACCTTTCTTCACAGTCTGTCTCCCTTCCTTAAATGAAAAAGAAAAAATGAAAAATCCCCCCCACCCCCTCATAGTTTTGCGTGCAATTTTCAATACCTTTCCAATGATACACCCGTTCTCAATTTGGATAAAGGCTTACAAAATTATTAATTTTCCTACAAAGCCTTATATCAATTTGACTTGGTCATACCAATCATTCATGAAAACAATGAAATAGTTTGTTTTATATTCCAAAAAATTGTAAATGAATCATCACTCATTTTCACTGAAAATGTCAAGAACATATTTGTTGATTTGTTGAGTCCTTAACCGTCTCCCAGTCAAAGGTCAGATTCCTGGGCGTGATAATGTCAAAGACACTAAAAGGCTACAAGAATTTCAAGCCGTAATTAAAAATTTAAGGTGAAACACAGCAAAATGATGATAAATTGATATGCCAGTCATGACGTGAGACATGCATAAGAGGAACGAGGTTCTTCTACAGATGTTTCAACTCGAATTACAAAATACCGGTTATTTGAGCGTGGTCGTAGTTAATCCTTATGGTGATAAGCGTCTAATCTATTCCCGAGATAACAAACATGATGGCAAAAACAGGGAAAACATGGAGAGAAGGGAAGGTTCACTTGCCTTGTAAAGGTCTCATCACAACATCCCGCTGCGTTCGAGTCTAATAAAACTCATTGGTATCTATACTCATGTGTTTTCATCTTGTGGATAAAAACCTTTGGCATAAGTCATAGAATAAATAGAGAGATTGTTTTACTTTGTGTAGTGCAACCCATTTATGAAAATCAACTGATATAATGTGATAATATTTCATATCTAATTCTCGATAGTCCTTATCATTATTCAACTTCATACAAAATCTAAATATTCTCCTAGTCTAAACCCAGTACAAAAAAGGATTACCACACCTTCACTTTAATTTGCCTTTATGGAAATAAAAAGCACACAATTCACGTGACAGCGAATGCGTGTTGTGAGTGTGTGAGTCTTTCATTTTCGTCTTTATCATATTTATCTCGTTTATTGTATTTTCCTGCGATTCCACGAACCCTCTTCAGCTCCGGGCCTAAGAAAGGTAAGAAAGAGAAACTGTGAGACGAGGTGATTAAATGATTATTGTTATTGGATTGATGTTTTCCTTGTTGCAATTGCAAGAAGGAAGAATCTGCTGCGACTTGATTTTTTTTTCATAATTTTTTTTGGGAATTTCATTTTTGGAATTCAACAACGGTGTGGCGTCATTATGTGAGCACATTGATACTTCTGTTTAATTTTGTGGCTGTCATGTGCTAGAAATCCCTAATGCTAGGGATTTCTTTGTGGGAGTTGGGTGCATGTTGCAGAGGAAGCAGTGCCAGTCTGTGAGGTAGTAATTGCATCTTTGTCATTGCTCTGATCAGAGGGAGAGAGACACAGATGAATTCTGGTGCCAAAGGAACCATACTATTGAGAAATTGCAGTGGGAGCATTTGTTCAGTAGGAAATTAGGAGTTTGTTGTATATTGCACAGCCAGGGACACCAGGGGCTAATCTGACCATATGTGACATGCAGCAAACCTCAGCATCACATATGTAGGCATGAGGTGGGATGTTAGCATATTTTGAGATTAAATTTGAGACCAGATACAAATAAAATCTTTTGCTGGACAAAGACTCCCACATGTCTGTCCACTGCTGTCATTGTGCTGATGGGATCGCACGCCATGCCAGTTGGCACTCAGGCTAAGGCAAATTAACCTCCACCACTACGTGTAGATCTCTGAGGTGACTTTCCATCAATAAAGGTACAAGTCTAAGCTTCAACTTGTGAGAATATGTGTTGTAGAAGTTTGTTGGCCTTTACCCAAGTGCCAAACGTAAAGGTGTGGGGATCACTGTCACCGCACTACAGTCATGTTGGACTGTAGATTGTAGGTCATCCATCAGAGATGACGGCAACTTCCGAGGGAATTTAGATAGAATACAGCCAATATAATCACAGGAAGTTAGACTTTTAAACATTTACCCAAATCTTGGTGGGAAAGTTAAAAAGTTAAAAGTATATCTATTTATCTTTTACTTAAATGTTTATGAGATCCCTATAGAAGGTTTTGAAGGTTTTGACTTTTTCCTCACAATTTAATTGATTGTTCTATCCAAATCTACTTAAAACATGCTGTGATCTGTGATGGAATAACTATAATAGGAAGTCCAACTTGCTAATGGTGCAACGTCAAGCAGTTGCTATGGCCTTGTGCCGTTGGTGCCTAAGAAAGGTCAGTTTGCTGCCATCACATATATTTTGGTAAGATAAGGATCTATATATGATGACTGGATCTTTATATCATAACAAATCACTTGGGATATCTACAGGATTTTAAGCAACAACCAAAGAGTTTTAATACAAGCCTGTCAAGAAATTAGACATCTATATAGATTGCTTATACTGATTAGATTCTTTATAGTGTGACTTTTTACCATTTACTATGATTTTATAAAATTTCTGTATTGTAGTTTAACCTTTTTTCACATTTTTTATGGTTTCATTCATGAAATTGTATTGTAATTTTATTTTTACATTAAACCTAAAGATAGTTTTTGTACCCTTTTATATATATATGCATGTGTGTGTATGTATATATATGTGTATATATATATATATATATATATATATATATATATATATATATATATATATATATATATATATATATATGTATATATATATATATATATATATATATATATATAT
>NW_028234403.1:50775486-50782986 GCF_977035675.1 Penaeus japonicus
AGGCCATTTACCCCAATACGTTCTGTGGATCACAACCCAAGCATCGTTGTAAATCGAGTGTTTGTTGAAGCCGGACGAAAGGAAAAGTCTTATCTAGAGTGACTTTGTGTTAATCGATAAGGGCATGTTGATGATGATGATGATGATGGGAGTTTGTAGCTAGACTGAGTGACAGGTTAGACGGTGAGAAGACAGGTCTGAAGATTGCTAGATCCTCAAGCGCCATAATTTGTTTTAGTATCTACTATGCGAACCATGAAAATGCGCCAAGGAAAGATACCGATACTTACTTTTATTGTCTACTACGCAAACCATGAAAATGCAACGAAAGAACTTGCAGTCTCGTGGTACAAACAAGAAATTTGCATACGTTTTGAAGTAAAGCTATTTCATACATATGTTCTAGTAGTTGCTGTTATTTTGTTTTGTTATTTTCGTAATGGTATATGAATATGAAGTTTCAGGTTACGTGGTGAAGAGTACGTGGCGAGTATGATAGCAAATGGTAGTGAAGTTGCATAAAGACAACATAAAAAGAAAAAAATAACAACATAATCAGTTAGAGGATGACGGAGGAAGCATTGTTATTGCGTACTTATTCTTTCTAGATCACAGCGAAGATGCCTCCCAAAAGGAAGTTTCGTGATGCTTGGCTTGGCCAGGAGACGTTGAGAAAGTGGCTTGGACGCGTTAACAATGACCCTCACACCGCCCAGTGCTAAGTCTGCAAATCCGTCTTTGCAATAGACATTTACACCATAAAAAAACATGGAAGTTCGGAGACTCATTCAAAACAGTTGGGAGCTGAAGCTACAGGAGACCTCAAGCTCAGTGCGTCTCAGTTGGACTTGGTCGCGACAGTCGAAAGAGCTCTGGAGAAATTTATCGCTGAAAATGACCTCCCATCTGATGCTATGGCTCACTATATTGGGCTAATGAGAAGGGCTTTTCCTGATTCCGATATCTTGAAACAATGCACTTTCAAGAATATAAAACTTACGAAGGATAGTATAAATGATGACATTAGTAAACTGAGGAGAAAAACGATTTTAATGACTTCAGTGCTTCGAAAAATCTGGAAATAAAGGGAACCCCTGTAATTCAGTTGAAAAAATCGGCTGTCATTCCATATATGCGATGGTGGACAATAAACTAATACCATTTCGGGCGTGAAATTATTCAACAACACAGTAAACAGTGCCAGCTGTCACTATTCATGTCTCACTTGAGAAGAATATCCACCATGGATATTAAGGATCGAATAAAAATATTAACTTATGATTTATAATATAGGCTGAATACTTTAAGGAGTGGATATGCATGAATGTACCGAACGTGTTTTAGAATTTGTAGACTCTCTGAGTGACATCAGTATTTCTGTTATCAAGTTTGAAATGCAATGCTGATAAATTCCTTATATTTCTTTATACAACACCCCGCCCCTTTTTGTATACATATTCAGATATATGCCTGTATCTATCTGCCTATATATATATATATATATATATATATATATATATATATATATATATATATATATATATATACAAATACACATATACACATACATATACATATACATAAACTGTATGTGTATCTGTCTCTCAATACACATACACAAATGCCATAATTTGTTTGTCATTTTATAAGGAATATGCAAAGAAAATGTTTTATCTATGTGATATTTAGTAAGAAGGAAAGCAATATATTCACATCGCTATAAAGATGCCTCATAAAAGGACATTTCGCAACGATAAAATCTGATACTCACACGATTCCACATATATCTAGCTTTCATAGAACACTCAGTTCTAAACACGGCAACACTAAGTAATCGATTTTAAGGATAAGGCGAATGGGAGCAGCGACAGACGGACACTCGGACAGGGCCGTGCTCTCTTTGAAAAGATAATAACAGATGGCGTAAAAATAAAAATGATAAACATTGAGAAAGAGAGAGATACAATGGTGCCAATCAACAGCGGGGCATCATGAGTTATACAAGAGGGAAATGAGTATTCTTACCATTCTGCGCTGACTTGGATAACAGGACATTATGTGGTAGTAAACGCTGACGTACTGATTTCAGATATGGTGTAAGATAAGCAAAGAGGATCGGTTGATTCGCCATGCAATTTTTGAAGCGCAAATCAATGAATGACAATCCCACCATATTAAATGCTATTGATTGCATATCTTCAGTTATGTTACGTCGTGACGGAACTAGATTAACGATATTGACTAGGTTTAAGGATTGAGTCCAGATGTTGGGTTTATTCCCTTTTGGAAGCTGTTCGCACTTACTCTTGTGAGGAGAATATAGTGTTAAACAAGAGTGTAGTCAATGGTCTGACCCTTTTGCTATATTGTCTTTTTTGATACCTTTTGCCATATTTTAATTTTTTTTTATATACATATATCTCTTAATTTTTATTTATATTTATTAATCATTTTTATTTTTATTATTTTTTTTTGGTGGCAACGGTTTAGAGATATGAATACCTTCTATGTGGTTATATATGTATTGTAAAAACTTGAGAAGTCATTTTAGACCTTCACACCGACAATAATTTGATTCAAACCTTTTTAAAAATCTGACAATATCATTATCGAAGGACAAATGCCACGAAGGTAGAGCCCCGTGAAAAATAAAGCATTTCCCACTCAATATTCGCCATGTAACAAATACTCGGCTCTAGACGGAGGAAGGGTCGTGGGGATGTGTTTGCTGTATACCTCACGTGCTTTGGCTGTGCAATGCATGCCATTAACACGATTAACGTGCACGCGACAGACTCGGTAATGAAGGCGACGTGCATGCACTCTACGGGTTGATATTGAAATACGTGGTCGAGAGGTGACAGAGGTGACGGTTTGTCTCGGAATTGCTGTGTATTCCAACTCTGTTTGGAGTCCGAAGGCGCCTGTCTTTCCGGGCTGGAGGGGAAGTATTTATTGCTTCGGATGCCTTGACCCTCCCCTTCAACTCTACTTCTTATCTCTTTCTCTCTCTCTCTCTCTCTCTCTCTCTCTCTCTCTCTCTCTCTCTCTCTCTCTCTCTCTCTCTCTCTCTCTCTCTCTCTCTCTCTCTCTCTTTTCTCTCTCTCTATTTCTCTTTCTTTCTTTCTTTCTCTTTCTTTCTCTTTCTTTCTCTCTCTCTTACATACACAGACACGTGTTTTATTTACGTATATATGTGTATTTATGGCAGATTTTTATCGTCTAATTATCTTTCTCTTTCTGGGTTTTCTCCATTTTATCAGCACGGAAGAGTTTTTACAGTCATATAAATAAATATTTATGGCAGATAAACTTACTATACACAAAACATTTTATCTTCTAATAAAATGTATGTTGTATATAGTGGGTTTATCTGCCATTTTATCAGCACGGAAGAGTGTTTTGCCAGTCATATAAATAAATAAATATATATATATATATATATATATTATATATATATATATATATATATATATAAATATGTGATGTGTGTATGTGTGTGTATGTATGTATGTATGTATGCATGTGTATATATAATATATGTATGTATATATATATATATATATAAAATATATATATATATAAATATGTATATATTATAATATATATATAATATATATATATATATATATATATATATATATATATATATATATATATATATATATATATATATATAATGTGTGTGTGTATGTATGTATGTATGTATGTATGTATGTATGTATGTATGAGGAAAATGTTTTCTTATTCAATACACGTGACAAGAACAGAACATAAGATTAGCATATATGAAATATTATATTAATAAAGACAGATGACAGAGTAAGCTTCGCTCGTAGACAAAACACACACAGTTATACGCCTTTCTTGTGCATAATTCAAACATTAGCAGTCAGGGATTTCCTGTTGTTATTAAAATACTTCCACTGGTATTAACATATTATTTGATAACAAGTAATATATATATATATATATATATATATATATATATATATATATATATATATATATATATACACACACACATACACACACATACACACACACACACACACACACACACACACACACACACACACACACACACACACACACACACACACACACACACACACACACACACACACACACATTTTCTCCACTGTATATGACAAAAGGGACATAAGGGAGAGGGAGAAAAGAGAATTGGGAAGTTGCAAAGATAAAAGGTTAGAGTGGATGATGGGTTCACAGTTTTAACTACACACTGCTGATATATTGACATGCTTGTAAACAATCTTCACACACACACCTGTATTTCAGTAGTATGCGATTAGAACTACTTGCAAAACATTTAGTTTCCGTGTTTGAAAAGAGCTGCTTTTTGTACCAATCTGGTGGTGTGGTACAAACAGTCCAGAAAAGTATAACCACTGAAACCCTGTGTTGTGCTTCCATGTTGCAGAGGCGCGTAATCGTGATGGCATGATGGCTTCAGGCAAGGACCGTCGCGGCTACGAACACGAGTCCTCAAGTGACACCGACAACCCGGACTCCGACGACCGCCGTCCAAGGCCTTATCGGAACCGCTTCGGGTGAGTGCCAAGGATTCGTAAGTGCCTAGGATCCACATCGAGGCGGAAGGTGTGCGTGATTTTGTGTGTTTGATTGAGTGATCATTTTTTTTATAATCTGTATGTGTGTAATTTGGTATGGACGTGAATAACAAGTACCAATCAGCTAGCATTAGTGGATAACATTTTTATATGAACGTAAACATATGGACATCCCAGCAATTGCCTGAAATAAACATATATTCTAAAAGGAGTATGCATCCACTTGCATCAAGTTTCTATCATCACAAATGACTCATAGATCTTTGCCTTTGCTTTAGAGAAATGCGTGGTTTATTCTGTTTGCAAAATTGATATTGATTTCATAATTGCTTTCAGGTAAGTGTGAAGCATGAACGTTATGAACGTCTAGCGTGTACCGGCGCAGGAGGAGTTGTCAGGTAAGTGCCGGAAGTAGACAAATATTAAAAACAAAAGTATGAGCATAGACCCGTATTATTAGTGACGTAACGCAGGTATTATTCCCATGGTTTTCGATTCCTATTGTCATTAGACATATTTTATGTCAATATTTAGCTTTATCCTCTTTTCAATTTTATTTTTCATTTTCTTCATGCATTTATATGAGAGTTACTAGCGATGTTCTACTCTCCAAATGAAATTCCTTTATCCCCGTCGCACCCGGGTTCCCCCGCGCAAGACTGTACAATTTTCACATGCTTCAAGCACATTCTCGGTGTAGGCTTACAGCATGTGAATATCAAGTGCTCTCGTTGTCCTGCGCGGGTGCCATGGGAGGAGGTGAGAGAGGAGAGGGAAGGGTTGGGAGGGAGCTGGAGGAGGGACGGAGTGAGTTGGTGTGGGAGGGATTGGGGAAGGGGGAGTGGCTAGGAAGGGACGGAAGAAAGGAGAGGAAGGGGAAACTACAGGGTTTCTAAGGGAACTAGGGAAAGACGGGGGAAAGGAGTTATGGATTAGGAGGGAGTAGGAAAAGACTGGGGAAGGAGGGAAGGGGTTAGGGAGAAGCCGGGGAAGGGGGGGATGCAATGACTCTCACGTCTGACCAGAAATGTGCAATGTCTTGCTTGAGTCTCCGCTTGCAACGGGTCGCGTCTCGTTTTAGAGATATTGTAGTGGTAATGGGTGTTATGGCGCAGTTTCAGATTGCGAATTAACACCTCCCGCTCCCTCCCTCCCTCCCTCCCTCCCTCCCTCCCTCCCTCCCTCCCTCCACACACAAAGAAAGGATTAGTTGAAGGAGGATAAGGATTGTTATTACGGCGGAGATCGTGGTAATAATTGGGATGGTTATAGCAATTGTTGACTCTGGTAACTGTGTAATAGCAGTATTAAAAAGGATATTGGTTATGAAAATAATTATAAAGATACGGATGAAAGAAAAAAATAACAACGTTCATAATTGTATTAAACATAACTGCAACAAGGAGTAACTATATGATAAGGATGATAATAATAATAATGATAATGATAAGATTGATATGATAAGGATAAAGAACAATATGATGCCATAAGGATTGGGGTTGATGGTATAAGCAACAACAATAGAAATTACGAAAACAAAAGTGATACTTCTGATATTAAAAGCACTGGACTGTAACACTTTCACCGATTCCAAGAAAAACAAATGCGTTGCTGCTTTCGGCATCTGGAATTGCCTCCGATATTTAATGACTACTTCACTGTGCTGTTTTTGTTTTGTTTTGGTTGATGGCAATATATATATATATATATATATATATATATATATATATATATATATAATATATATATATATATATCTGTGTGTGTGTGTGTGTATGTGTGTGTGTGTGTGTGTGTGTGTATGTATGTGTGTGTGTGTGTGTGTGTGTGTTTTGTTTTGTGTTTTCCTGATACATATCGGATGAGGTGCTATGAGGATGTCCATTTCCCTGCATTTGGAGGAAGGGGAATGACGCAACTACCAAGGTGTGGGTAGGGACACTCTTACTGTTTTAGCTCTTGGTCATGGGAGTATCTTGTTGACAGGTGCGATTTATGTGTAGAGCTATATATATGTGTGTGTGTGTGTGTGTGTGTGTGTGGGAAAGAGAGAGAGAAAAAAAGTTATGATATTGTAGTATATATATTGGTAATTTTAAGTTTCTCTCCTCCCTCTCTCACCTTTCTCTCCTCTCTCTCTCTCTCTCTCTCTCCTCTCTTAATTTTCTCATCTCCCCACTTCTTTCTCTCATATCGTTCCTTCATTCCCTCCCTCCCTTACACCTCTTCACACCCATCACCATACACCAAACGCAGAGATCGCATACCACCGCCCACCTCTCACCTCCCACCCCCCTTCCGCCCAGCGCCGAAGAGGAGCAATTAACACGAGTCTCAGCGGAGCGACTCGTTCGTCGTATTCCGCGTGATGAACGAGCGTCGTGTCCGTGTCCTAGGTAAGGTCCCTTCTCCCCCTCCCCCCCTCCCCTCCTCCCCTTCCCCTTCCCTCGGTCCGTGACATAAAGCATTAATATCCGATGTGAAGCCGAAGCGTAAGGGAGGAGGGGGGGGGGGTATGGGTACGTGGTGGGAGGGTATATATTCAACGGATGAATCGGCAGCGTGGGGGCAGGAGAGAGTTGGATCAGACACAGACACAGATTTAAACGAGAGATTGGAATCGGAATCGAAAAGGAGAAACTGCTTTTAGGCAGTCTTGCACCGCGTACTATTTAAATTTATATTTCGTTGTTATCGGCCGCGCCTTCCGGGGGTCCGTCCGCTCGCGTTGATGAGGCGAGGCTGGGCGGTGATGCGTTGAATTCTTGAACTTCGAAGAGTACTCTGACGCTAGGCTGGCTAATGACGCGTAGGATTGCAGTTCGAATCGTCGTTTTTTTTTTCGTGAGAGAGAGAAAACAAATCGATTTTGGTAAGACCTTTTTTCCTCTCTTGTTATACTTTG
>NW_028234403.1:50787986-50790486 GCF_977035675.1 Penaeus japonicus
CCTTTCCCTCTCCGTCTCCCTCTCCCCCTCCCTGTTCTTCCATCCTTCTCCTTCTCTCTCTCCTTCCCTCTCCCTCTTCATCTTTTTCTCCCTACACCCCCTCTCCCCCTCCCTCCTTCTTTTTTTTTCTAGTGTGTCCTGTACAGTGATGGATTACACCTCCCCTAGTCTACAGTTTTATTCTTGGAGGCGTAACGCATCAATGATGTCACTGTTTATACTGAACGCGTGCGTGTGCCTCTTCCAGGTTGGTCGCTCTCCACTATCTTCGTTGTCATCACCACCACTACTACCACCTACTCCACTACTACTACCACTATCACCACCACCATCATCACCATTACTACTACCACTACCACCATCACCACCACCGCCACCACTATCACCACCACCACTACTACCACCACTGCCATCACCACCACCACTACCATCACCACCAACACTACCATCACCACCACCACTACCATCACCGCCACCACTACAACAACAACCACACTACCGCCACCACTACAACAACAACCACACTACCGCCACCACTATCACCACCATAACTACCACCACCACCACCATCACCACCGGAGCAGTGCCGGCAGGGTTTCATGGCCAGAATACAACGGGACTCAATATCGAGCTTTCGGGTTACGCTCCCGCCCACGCGTCATTGTGAAGGATGGTGCAGATATGCCCCTTCGACGAGGATGGAGGGTGAGGGAAGGGACACCTCGCCTCCGCCTCTATTTTCACGGCCATGTGGGGTATAGTGAACGTCGAGGTGGATCTCATACTTGAAAGAGGAAGCTATAGATAAATAAGGTGGAGCAAGTTGGAGGTTGATTCCTTTTCGACTCTTGGTGGGCGGCGGGGAGGGTGGGGGTGCGGGGGGGGGAGTCATCATCGTGCGTCCTTCGTTAGTCTTCATTCTTGTATTGTGGGCGATGCTGAAAAATGGATAGATGAGTAAGATTATACAATGTTGGCGGTTGTTGTTTTTTTTTGTAGTTTTTTTTTTTTTTTTTACACTTCAACGAACATCTTTATCGTTGTAGGTTTTTATTCTTGACAAGTTAGGCATATTTGGCATCGCTTTGGCATTTCTCACGAGACCACCCCGGGATGGCGGTCACAACATTGCCGGAATCAGGGGAGTTGCTGTGCTATGGATCTCGTTAGGGTGATTGATTGGTTGAGTTGCTTGTTTTTTGTGACGCATTTTGCTGTTGGATAATGGCATCAGATAATCTCTCTCTCTTTCTCTTTCTCTCTTTCTCTCTTTCTCTCTTTCTCTCTTTCTCTTTCTCTCTCTCTCTCTCTCTCTCTCTCTCTCTCTCTCTCTCTCTCTCTCTCTTTCTCTCTTTCTCTCTCTTTCTCTCTTTCTCTCTCTTTCTCTCTTTCTCTCTCTCTCTCTCTCTCTCTCTCTCTCTCTCTCTCTCTCTCTCTCTCTCTCTCTCTCTCTCTCTCTCTCTCTCTCTCTCTCTCTCTCTCTCTCTCTCTCTCTCTCTCTCTATATATATATATATATATATATATATATATATATATATATATATATATATTTATATTTATATGTAATTTGTATATGTATATTATATACATAGATGCATACATACATACATACTTATGTATGTAAGTATGCATGTATTTGAATATGTATATTGATATAACCGTACTGATATATCGACATAAAATCCCAATATACACAAAATGGTTTGCGTACGGTGGGTTTTTCTACCTCTTTGACAACCTTCTCTGCCCTTTTGTCATTCTCGTTGATATATCGATGTGTTTGTAATGTAAATTTATGCGAACAGAGAAAGGAAAACAATGAGGGAACTTAGCAAGAGAGGGATTATCTTTTTTTTGTATTTGTTAATACTCATTAAAAAGCACCCTGGATCGCCCGAAATCTCGTGGATAAAATATTTTGTTAGTGGATCGCAGATAGATAGATAGATAGATAGCGGGGAAGGGGGAGAAGAGTGGGATTGTGGGGAAGCATGAGGGAGGGGATGAAGGGGGGAGGAAGGAGAGAAGTGGGAGAAGGGAGAAAATCGGGAGAAAGGAGTTAAGGGTGGGGGGAGGGGGAGGAAGGAGAGAAGTGGGAGAAGGGAGAAAATCGGGAGAAAGGAGTTAAGGGTGGGGGGAGGGGGAGGAAGGAGAGAAGTGGGAGAAGGGAGAAAATCGGGAGAAAGGAGTTAAGGGTGGGGGGAGGGGGATGAAGGGGGGAGGAAGGAGAGAATTGGGAGAAAGAAGTTGAGGGTGGGGGGGGACGGGGAGAAAAGTGGGAAAGGGGGAAGGGGAGGTCAAGGGGGATAAAAGTAGGAGCATTGGTTGTGTTGAAGTGGGCAGAAAGGAGGAGGAGGGGGGGGGGGGAGAGAGAGAGAGCTTAGATCTTCCTCGTCAGCTCACACGAGGAATTAATGCAAGATTTTGCGAAAGATTAAGCCAGCCGCGCCCTCGTGCTCCTGGTGGCCTCGGCTGTGAGATCCCGGAAAGCTTCGGC
>NW_028234403.1:50807986-50810486 GCF_977035675.1 Penaeus japonicus
CACACACACACACACACACACACACACACACACACACACACACACACACACACACACACACACACACACACACACACACACACACACACATACACACACACACACACACACACGCGCATATATATGTTATATTGTATTGTGAGAGAGAGAGGAAAAAGAATGAAAAAAAATCACTTTGGAGACTGGCAAGCCGTTTGGTTGCCTCGCATCAATCACATTCTCATTTTCAGAACATGAATATCGCGAGTAGTGCGAGAGAAAGAGAGAGAGCTAGAGCGAGAGATTTAAAACGCGTCCGAAATTCTTTTATGATGCTGGATGGACAGCTATCAAATTAATCGATTTCAATGTGTTTGATATCGAGAGATCTAACCGTCCGTGATCACCCAAGAAAAATAGAGTGAGGTCGTCGCCTTGGCTTTCGTTGGCCCGAACTTCCTTTTGTAAAGTCATTTGGAAATTATTGGGTGAGATCTCTGTCCCCGGACTGATGTTCGGCGCCGCTTTGTTATGTGGTCACGCTGATGACTCTGTTTTCCCTCCTTTTCTCTGTCTCTCTTTTTCTTCGGCATTTTTTCTCCCAGATCTCATCTCCCGTCCCTATACCTTCCTCCTTCTCTGTCTCTCCCTCTCTCCCTACCTTCCCTACCTTCCCACTTCTTTCTCTCCCTCCAATTTCTCCACCCCACTACCTCTCACTTCTACTTTCTCCTTTCCCTCTCCCCTTCCCCTCACCTATCTTCCCCCCTCCTCCTTCTCCCCCTCTCCTCTCCCATCTACCCCTGCCCTTTCCCTCTCTCACCATCCTTCCCCCTCCTCCCCCACCTCTCCTATTTTGCCTCCCCTTCCCTTCTTCCACTTTCTCTCCCTTTCCCTTCTCCCTCTTTCCCCTCCCCTTCTCCTCTCCCCCCGCCCATGTTCCCTCTCCTTCCCCTCTCTCACCATCCCGCCCTGCCCCATCCCCTCTACCCCCTCCCCTCTCTCTTCTGCTATGCCTCTCTCCTAAATAAATATAACCCGAACCTTCTCTGTGTCTGACGAGGCTGACGGCGGTTTTGGTGTCTCCTCGCTCGACTGGGTCCTGTGCCCCCCCCCCCAATCCCTACACCCACCTGCTTCCCCTCCCCTCTTCTCTCTCTCTCACACACACATGGGAATGAGACCCACCTTGAGTGATTTCGTTTTTTTTTTCTTTGTTTTTTTTTTTGTCGTTCCCCTCCACATTTTATTTGTTTATTTGGGTATTATTTGTTTGCCATGTTCGTTTGCTCGTTTTGTTTATCGATGATATTTATTATGTTAATTATTTTCTTCCTTGTTTTTCTTTTGAGTTTGCCTTTCCCCTTCAAATCGAAGATACTTTTTTTTCTTATTCGTCTATGATCATGATGTTCACTATTTGCCCTTTTTCGTCTGCTTTTGATTAACATTCTTCGCCTTTACTCTCTTTGCTCCTTTTCTCCTGTTTTTTTCTCTTCTTTTTCTTCTTTATTCTTCTTCTTTTCTTCTTCTTCTTCTTCTTCCTCTTCTTCTTCTTCTTCTTCTTCTTCTTCCTCCTCCTCTTCCTCTTCCTCTTCTTCCTCCTCTTCTTCCTCACCGTCGGCCCACTGGACAGGGGCGAGTTTCTGTATTGGAATCCGTGGCTTTTATTGAGTCCTATTGACAACCCCCTATTCCCCCCATCTCCCTCCAACCCTGTCTTCGTGCCTTCCCCTACCCTCCCTCCCTCCTTTTCTCCCACTCCCATAGCTCTTCTTCCCCAGCTCTTCTCCATTCCCCTTCCTCATCTCCCCCAACCTTTTCCCCGTCTACTTTACCTCACCTTCATACCTCCCCCTCCTCTTGAACTTCCTCGTATCCCACTCTTCTCCCCATCTCCCATCACCGCTCTTTTCCTTTATCCCTTGCCCTCTCCCTCAGCCTTCCTCTCTCTCTCTTCCTAATTCCCTTTTCTTCTCACTTGTCCACTCCCTTCCCCTATCACTTCCTTACTCTCTTCCCCTCTCCTATCCTGCACCCCTTCCCTTCCCCTCCTCCATGCCGTGCCGCAGAGAGTATGGGAAATCCATGACGTGTGTGTGTTCTCGTATTATATCCGGCGTTGCTATTTTGATGCATCCATGGTTCCCTTTTTTTCTGTTGTATTTTTATTCTTTCTGCGACTTTTTTTCCTTTTATTATTATTTTTTTCTAGTTAACGTCCTTTTCTTTCTTCCATTTTTCACTGTTTGTATTTGTTTCCTTCCGTCCTTTTCTGATTTTTTTTTTCTTTTATTCTGTGATGTTCTCCTGGTTTGATTCTTTATTATGTAAACCGTATATATATATATATATATATATATATATATATATCATTTTCATTATTTTATCCTTTGCCTTTTGAGTTTGAGACAGTCTACGTTCATATTTGCTCTTGCAAGCTTGTTTGCGAATGTTGCAAGACTTTTGTTGGACTGGGTCAGTTGTTGCTCCTCAGGGTCGTTTTAGTAACGTTATGTGA
>NW_028234403.1:50817986-50822986 GCF_977035675.1 Penaeus japonicus
TCTCTCCCTCTCTCTCTCTCTCTCTCTCTCTCTCTCTCTCTCCCTCTCCTTCTCTCCTTCTCTCTCTCTCTCTCTCCCTCTCTCTCTCTCTCTCTTTCTCTCTATCTCTCCCTCTCTCTCTCTCCCCTCCCCCCTTCTCCCTCTCTCCCCCCCTCTCTCTCTCTCTCTCTCTCTCCCCCCCTCTCTCTCTCTCTCTCTCTCTCTCTCTCTCTCTCTCTCTCTCTCTCTCTCTCTCTCTCTCCTTCCCTCTCTCCCTCCCTCCTCCCCCCTCTCTCTTCCTCTCCCTCTTTCTCTCCTTCTCTCTCTCTGTCTCTCTTTCTCGCTCTCTCTCTCTTTCTCTCTCTCTCCCTCTCTCTATCTCTCTCTATCTCTCTCTCTCTCTCCCTCCCTCTCCCTCTCCGTCATCCCCCCCTTCTCTCTCTCTCTCTCTCTCTCTCTCTCTCTCTCTCTCTCTCTCTCTCTCTCTCTTTCACTCTATCTATGATCACACACACACACACACGTAGACACACAGGAGGCGCTATCCCAGCATGGTCGTCCTATCAAGCTGGATAATCCCAGCTGCTGTTGATTTCCTACCCACCTACTCCGTCCCTTCCCCTCCCCTCCCCTCCCCCAAGGTCCCTCGTCTCGCACACTCCTCTCCTCTCCCTCACTTTCCTGTCCATCCCTCCATTCTCACTCCTCTCCCTTCTCCCCCTCCTCCCTCCTCCCTTCTCCTCCCCTTTATTCTCCTTACACACCCCTCCTCTCCTGCACCCCCACACCCCACGCCCTCCAGGCTTATTACCACACTCTCGGCTGATGGCATCTTTGAATACCCAATTTAGCTTTAATGATTTTCTATCTTCATTTGTTTGTGTTCTCTCCTTGATAGGGGGGGGTCCTTTTTTCTCTTTCTTTTTTTTATACATATTTCCTCTCTCTGTTATTTCTTTCTTTCTTTTTTCCTTTCTTTTAGTGTTTCTTGGTTACCCTGCCCTCCACCCCCCCACCCACCCACCACCACCACCGATTGCAGCAAAACGCGAAGGAGTATTTCGGACGCAAAGTTGCTGAGGTGCTTTTAGCAGTGAACGCGTGAAGGAGAGCTTGAGGGAAGGAGGGGGCGGGTGCGAGAAAGGGAGGGGGGAAAGGTAGAGCGGAGAGAGGGAGGGAAGGAGGGGGGTGAAGGAAGAGTGATGGCGAAAGCGCCAGGGAAGATGGCGAAAGTTGAGATCGTGTTTTTGAAAGCCGTTTCGTGTGTGTGTGTGTGTGTGTGTGTGTGTGTGTGTGTGTGTGTGTTTTGTGTGTGTGCGTGTGTGTGCGCATGTAGGTGCATGCCCATGTGTATGAAATTGTTCAGCGTGAAGGAGAAAAAAGAAGAGATGGAGGGATGGGAAGAAAGGTAAAGGACGAAGTGGGGGTTGGGTGTGGGGGCGGCGCGAGGAAGATAGATTAGGAGTTTATCGTGGCTCCTAGACTTAATAGAAGATAATTTCTGGTTCGCATGAATCTTATTTTCTCATTTCACTTGTATTCTTCTCCGTTTCTGTCGCATTCGTTCGCGCCCGTGAGGGATTGCCCTCCTTTCGCCAAGGAATGTGACGCCCATTTCCTTCATGGTATAATACGTAATATATATATATATATATTTGTATATATTTCATTCCCCGTATCTCCCCTATCTCCCCTATGGGCACAAGGGGACGCCGGAAGAAGAGGGAGTGAGGGGAGAGGTGTCCTTAAGGCGTTAGGGAATGAGATAATAAAATGGAAAGAGGGAAGGGGCAGGCGACTTACCTGAGAGATGTCCCGGCGCTCGAAAGCTCTTGCTGTTAGCCGGCTTGTCTCAGGAGGTGGAACGGGATTTTTTTCATGTGTGTGTGTGTGTGTGTGTGTGTGCGTGAGTGAATAAGTGAATGAGTGAATTGAATGAGTGAGTGACAGAGAGAGAGAGAGAGAGAGAGAGAGAGAGAGAGAGAGAGAGAGAGAGAGAGAGAGAGAGAGAGAGAGAGAATTAGATATGAAAAGAATTAGACAGAAATAGAGAGAGGTGGAAACAGATACACAGACAGATCCCCATCTTATCTCACTCTCGGATCGTTATCGGATCTTTACAAATGATTCACATTTCTTATTCCTCGTCGCCATCATCGCAATTCCAGTGTGTTAATCCGTCCTCAGGAACCCTCGTGCCCACTCCCGGTTTTCTTCTCTCTTACCGTTACTAATTATTGCCTCACCTTTCCCCTTCTTCATTTTCCTCTTTCTCTTCCTTCTTCTTCTTCTTCTTCTTCTTCTTCTTCTTCTTCTTCTTCTCCTTCATCTCCATTCTTCTACTACTACTTCCACTACTACTACTACTACTTCTGCTACTACACTCCTACTACTATACCATTTATCTTCGTCTCCCCCCTTTCTCTCTACCTTTTAACTTGATTTTCTCGTTATATTTTTAATTCTGATTTCTTTTTTAGGAAAATGTTTTCCTCGCTTCTTTGTATTTCTTGGTCTTTTTGTGCCAAACATAATTTATCTCCAACTTTCTCTCTTCTCTTCTCTCTCATTCTCATTATCTCGCCTTCTTTCTCTCTCTCTCTTTCTTTCTTTCTCTCTTTCTCTCTCTCTTTCTCTCTCTCTTTCTCTCTTTCTCTCTCTCTCTCTCTCTCTCTCTTTCTCTTCTCTTCTCTCTCTTTCTCTCTCTCTCTCTCTCTCTCTCTCTCTCTCTCTCTCTCTCTCTCTCTCTCTCTCTCTCTCTCTCTCTCTCTCTCTCTCTCTCTCTCTCTCTCTCTCTCTCTCTTTCGTTCTTTCTATCTCTCTCTTTCTCTCTCTATCTCTCTCTATCTCTTTCTCCCTCTCCCTTCTCTCTCTCTTTCTCTCTCTCTCTCTCTCTCTCTCTCTCTCTCTCTCTCTCTCTCTCTCTCTCTCTCTCTTCTTCTTCTTCTTCTTTTCTCGACTTTTCCATCCCACCCCACACCCTGCCTCCCTTACTTCCCAACGGAATGGGGGGGGAGGGGTAGTGTGATTGGGGGGTGCTGCGGGGGAACTGATTGATAGACCTTCGCAAAGGCCATAATTCATGCATGTATCGCTCTCTCCGACTGCTCGTGGGCATATCCTGCAATGCGGCATCCGGCAGGGAGAAAATCTTGGTTTACTTTAGGGCCAAAGGATGTGTAGGGTGGAGGGGGAAGGGAGGGAAGGAGAGAGAGAGAGAGAGAGAGAGAGAGAGAGAGAGAGAGAGAGAGAGAGAGAGAGAGAGAGAGAGAGAGTAGGAAGGGGGGGTGGAGGCTTGGTGGCATAGTTGAGCGGTTGGGATACTCTGGTACCGAGGATGATCGTGGAGAAATCTCTGTCGGAGATGAGCTGATGGCGAGTGTCATGGCGGCGGTGGCGCTCGATCTCGGATGAGGCAGTGGATTGCCCCCCTCCGTGGTAGTGAGTTTTGCTATTTAATTCGCATATACACATATACACACACACATACACATATACATTTATTAATGTATATTTTTGTCGTGCGTTGCGATGATAGCATTCTCAGCTAGCAATTTGGCTGCCTCAAGCTCACATATAGATGTTATCCGCGTCCATTCATTGCACAGAGGGGATAATTTAGAAGCACAATATACAAATCACAAGAGTGTCTCCATGCACGGCATTATCATCATCATCGTTATACACATGTTCGACATATACGTATACACATAGTATATGACACGTATTTTTGTCAATTGGATAGATATAGATATGAAAAGGAGTTTGAAAGAAGAGGGAGAGAGATGGAGGTGAGGAGGAGAGGAGGGAAACCTCAGATAAGGCGAGAGAGGCATTGTGGAAGAGTTCCTTGTTAGTGAGAATGTTAAAGCGAGCGCAGGTTGGGGACGGACGGGCGCTCTGCGAGGTTTAGTAAAGCCACGGGAAGGGAGAGGGGGGGAGGGGAATGGGAAGAGGTAGGAGGAGAAGTAGGAAGAAGGGAGGGGGGCAAGAGAGTTGGTCTTAAGGATATAGGGTAAGGGTGTGAGGAGGCTGGCAGAAAGTTGATGTGACGACTACCGCGGATTATAAGATACGAGGAGAAATTCGAAGTTACAGAGAGAGAGAGAGAGAGAGAGAGAGAGAGAGAGAGAGAGAGAGAGAGAGAGAGAGAGAGAGAGAGAGAGAGAGAGAGAGAGAGAGAGAGAGAGGGTGGGCGAGTAAGAGAGAAAAGATAATGAGGAGGGAGAAAAGGAGTAGTGGCTAGGAAAATCCGGTGATGATGTGTTTTCAGGATTGAATCCTTTTTCAAAGAGATAATAGAGGAATTTGGGATAGACACTCCGGATGGACGGGAGAGATATTGCAGATGCGGGAGTAAAGTCGACGAGATGAGAAGGAAGAATAAGCAAATGATGGAGAAACTATATAAATTAGTAAAAGATTAGATAGATAATTAACGGACCTGTATAGATGCGTATTGAAAAAGAAGCAGTTATGATGACTTTTTTTTTTGTAGATAGATAACCAAAATAGATAGATAACGATACCTCTCGACCGTAGTTCTTACAAGTGGCAGACTTTCACTCCCTTAACCTTCTCAGCCTCCTAAGTCCTTGCGGGTTTAAAGCTCAACCACTCTATATGAAGTTTAAAGTTCCTGTCGCGCCCTCCTCGGTTATGGTGACAGATGGTAAAGTGTATTGATGATCAAGAGGATATATGATAATGCTTATGATGGTCATAACAAGAGCAGAATGATGATGATGGTGATGATGATGGTAGGAAGAACAGCTAATGATGATCATGATAATGAGCATAATAATACCAAAAATAATGATAATGATAATGCTTATGGCGATGTTAGTAATAACAACAGTAATAGATGATAATAATTGGGGTGACAAAAGCAACAATAATGACTTTGATAATAATGATAGTAATAGTTATTATGATAATTATGATACCAGTGCACTTGGTAATAAGGGCAATGAACATTATTATGATGTCAGTTATCTTATAATGATAATATTGATAGAAAT
>NW_028234403.1:50827986-50830486 GCF_977035675.1 Penaeus japonicus
TGTGTGTGTGTGTGTGTGTGTGTGTGTGTGTGTGTGTGTGTGTGTGTGTGTATGTGTGCATGCGTCCGTGCGTGCTTGCGTGCGTGCGTGTGTATGTGCGTGTGCGCGTGCGTGCGTGTGTGTGTTTGTATGTGAATAGATAGCTAGATGGGTGGAGATATATAATTTTCATATTTTATTTGATTGTTATGAAAAGTTTTCATTTACCTTTTGTGCAAAAAAGAGAGTCGTAGGGAGATTTAAATCACGGTTGTTATTTTGATTTAATCGACATCCATTAAAAGCATCACATTCCTTCCGCACGTAAGAAGTATCGCCTCATTTCCCCTTTCCCCAATTTTTCCCTTTCTCCTTTTCCCCCGTTCTCTTTTCCCCCTTTCTCCCTTTCTCTCTCTCTCTCCCTTTCGCCTGTCCTCCCACTCCGCCTTTCTCCTCTTTTACCCGTCCCTTGTTTGTCTGTGGTTGTGACCATTCACAGTAGACCCAACCTCCCCTCGCCCCGCTTCCCTCCCCGTATTTTCCAATTATTTCTCGCGCGTGATTCACGTGTAGACGACTCTAGTTCTGTACCTTATCTTCTCCCTCCACTTCATAGGTTCGTCCTGATCGTCATAACCCCCCCCCTCCCCTTCCCCTTCTCCATCCCGTTTCCCTCCCTCTTCTATCCCTCGCTCGCCTATCTTCGTCCTTTCCTCACTTCTATCCTCACACTTTTCTCCTCTTTCCTCCCCTTCCTTCCTCTGCCCTCTCCTCCCCTCCCCTTCCCTTCCCTCCGCCAACGTCCCCCTACCTTCCCTTTTCCCTCCCTTCCCCCACCCCACAGGTTGGTTAGGGAAGACGATCAGGAGTTCGATGGAGGGGGCGGCAGGTGGCGTGTCCACGGATGCCTGGCGGTGCGTGATCTCCTATAACGTGGTTATGATGATGAATATGAAAAAAAAATGTTGTTGGGAATCGCGTTTTCGTGCTCTGGCATCTGCTCTCTCGCCTTCGCTAAGTCTCTCTTTATCTAAGTCTCTCTCTAAGTTTCTTTTTTTCTCTCTATCTCCCTCCCTCCCCCCCTCCTACTCTCCCTCTTCTCTTTCTATGTATCTCTTCCTTTTCTTTTTTTTCTCTTTCCATTCTCTTTCCCCCTCTCTCTGCTGCCCCTCTCTCCCCCACTCCTCTTCCTTTCCTTCTTTTCCTATCCCTCTCTTTCTCGGGGTCCCTCGGGGCTTACCTGACGTGGAGATTAATGTCAGTCTTATTATTATTGGTATTTCTCTTTTGGATATTTTGGGTGTGTTTGTATGTAATTATTTCCGTTATTAAGATTCGCGTTCTTGCCGTTATTATAGTTTTTTCTTTCTTTTTTCTTTTTTTTATGACGAATGAGTCTTGTGTTGTTATTTTGGTGCCGGCGCTTGGTCATAGAGCCTCCTTTCCCCGTTGGAAATGTTCAATGACGCGCGAACCGCCCCCATTGTTCCCGAGATTCGATCCCGTTCCTTCATTCCGCATGTTTTCCATTATGTACTCTGCGGTTTCGTATTTTTCATAATGACTCCGCCGTCCCCGGGAGGGTTAGCGGAGTCCGGCAGAGATACCCCTCCCCCCCCTCTCTGACCGCCCCACTCTATCCACACGCACGCCCCCACATATACGCCCACACGCACCTTTCTGGTCTGCCCGAGTCCGCCTTGTTGCTGTGCACACCATGTCCCCTGTTCAGTTTGGTCCAGCTTATGCTGACGCTGGTTCGGGGGGGGGGGGGGTATGAGGGGTTGTTCCTAAAGAAGTAACTCTTAAGGTTAAGACAGACTGGATCATCAGGCACATACATACACGCACACATACATATACATACATATACACATATACACATATACACATATACATACACATATACATATACATATACATATACATATACATATACATATATATATATATATATATATATATATATATATATATATATATATATATATTCACATACACATACGCGAGCGCGCTTACACACACACACACACACACACACACACACACACACATACACACACCTGAGCGCGCGCGCACTCACCCAACTCCTTTGTCACGCTGAACGTAACTTGCGTTTCCGAGGGGAGACGAGGGCACACCTGAAGGAAGGGGAAAGAGTACGGAAAGGGGTCGGCTGTTCCTCTCGCTTCCCATACCAAGCCTGCTGGAAGGAGCGAGGCTTCTTGAAGGGGTTTCAAGGGGAAAGGGAGAGGGGAAGGCCACAGGCGGGGAGACGAAGGCCGCCCTCGGCACTGCATCTTGAGCGCCTCTTAATATACCCTTAATATACATATCATTAGCAGTGTTCTCCCGCGGGTGAGATTAAGGTGTAGAATCTAACGAGTTTTACTTGAGTTATTTACCCGCCAGAAATAATGGAAGGGGAGTGGGGTTCTTATGCAAATTCTTGGCGGAAACTTGCGCCGGAGAATCGAGGAGACTTGCTCGGGACCTCCTCCTCGCCGTCCTCGGACTGTAG
>NW_028234403.1:50840486-50845486 GCF_977035675.1 Penaeus japonicus
TGTTTTTTATTAGATGAAGTGGGGTGTAATATAAAGGCGAGGCAAAATTGTCTTATGTTGGAAGACTCTTAAGGGGACGTGTAGCACATCAAAGCGTTTGCCGCAGGCCGTGCTCATGCGTGCGATATATATATATATAAATATAATATATATATATATATATATATAATATATATATATATATATATATATATATATATATATATATATATATTATATATATATACATATATATATATATATATATATATATATATATAATATATATATATATATATTATAATATACTATATAATACATACATACATATATACATACATAATATATATATATATATATATATATAATTATATATATATATATAATATATATATATATATATATATATATATATATATATATATAATATAATATATATATACACACACAGGGAGGGGGGAGAGAGAAAAAAAGAGAGAAAGAGAGAGGAAGGGATGGTAAGTCTTAACTGATTGAAAGTCTTAACATAAAGCAGCTGGAATTCTCGGAAGGCGTTCCCACAATGCTTGCACTTGTAGTAATAGCTCTTTAATTGAGTACTTCGGAAGTGCTAGTCTTCCACCGTCACCGCGATCGGGAAGATACGCTCGGGACATTATAGTAATGGAGTCTCTCTTCTTTCATCTCCCTTTCGCCACCTTTTCTATCCTCCCCCTTTGGTCCTTTCCCATCTCCACGTTTCCTCTGCTCCTCTCTTTTTGCTTCCCCTCATTTTCCCTCCTTTCCCCTTCTCCCCTTCCCTCATCTCCTCTCCCTCCCCTTTCTTCCCTTCCTTCTCCTTCTTCCCTTCCCCTTCCTCCTCTCTCCCTCCTCTCCTTTCTCCCCTCCCCTTCTTCCCCCTCCCTCCTCCTCTCCCTTTCTCCCCTCCCCTAATTTTCCCTTCTCTTCTCTCCTTCTCTCCCCTCCCCTCATCTTCCCTCCTCTCCGTTTCTCCCCCCCCCCTTCCTCTTCCCTCATCTCCCTTTCTCCCCTCCTCTTCCTCCTATTCCCTCCTCTCCCTTTCTCCCCACCCCTCCTCTTCCCTCCTCTCCCCATCTTCCCTCCCTACCTCTTCTCTCTTCTCCCTTTCTCCCCTTCTCCTCTCCCCTCTTCTTCCCTCCTTTCCCTTTCTCCCCCACCCCCTTCCTTTTCCCTCCTCTCACTTTCTCCCCCCATCTCTTCTTCCCTTCTCTCCATTTCTCCCCTTTCCTCATCTCCCCTTCTCCCCTCCCTTTCTCTCCTCCCCACTTCCCTCCTTTCCCTTCCTCCCCCTTCCTCTTCCCCTTCTCCCTTTCTACCCTCCTCTTCCCTCCTTTCCCTCCCCCCCCTTCTCTTCCCTCCTCTCCATCTCTACCCTCCTCTTCCCTCCTTTCACTTTCTCCCCGGACGCGTCGTGGCCAGCGAGCGGGGCAGAAAACTGTTCATAGTTTTCTCAAGACATTCTGACATTTCATTTTTAAGCTTTTATCGTTTTCTTCGAGGTTCATAAAAACGGCCGGCGAGAAAGACTGGCTTCGTTTTTACGACGCCTTCATATCTGCGTCGTCTCCCGCCCTTCCCGCCCTTCCCGCCCTCCCCTTCTCTCCTTCCCTGCGTTTTTCCCTTCCCTCCATTCCTGCGCTGTCCCCGTCCTTTCCTTCCCTCCCTGTGTTGTCTCGCTCCTTCCCCTCACTCCCTCCCTGCGCTGTCTCCCTCCCCTTCCCTCTCTCCATTTCTGCGCTATCACCTTCCCTTCCCTTCCGTCCTTTCTTTCGCTGTTTCCCTCCTTCTCTTCACACCCTCCCTGTGCTGTCACCATCCCTTCCCTCCCTCCCTGCGCTTTCTCCTTCCTTCCCTTCACTCCCTTCCTGCACTTTCTCCCCCTCACCCTTCCCTTCCCTTCCCTTCCAGCACTGTCTCCCTCCTTCCCTTCACTCCCTCCCTATGCTGTTTCCCTTCCTTTTCCTCCCTCCTTGCGCTGTCTCCCTCCTTCCCTTCACTCCCTCCCTGTGCTGTCCCCCTTTCCTTCCCTTTCCTCCCTCCCTGTACTGTCTACCTCCTTCCCTTCACTCCCTCCCTATGCTGTTTCCCTTCCCTTCCCTCCATCCCTTCACTCCTTTCCTGCGCTTTCTCCTCCCCCCTTCCATTCCCTTCCCTTCACTCTCTCCCTGTGCTGTCTCCCTTCTCTTCTCTCCCTTCCTGCGCAATCTCCCTCCTTCTCTTCCCTCCCTCCCTGCGCCATCTCCCCCCCCCCTTCCCTCCCTTTGCGCTGGACTCCTGTTATTGAAGTACCCGAAACCAGGGCGCTGTGGCCTCTCGCATCCCTCTCCCTTGCCCGCGCTCTCCATCCAGCGTCTCCGGCTCCAATTGGTCGCCTTGCTTAATTACCGTTAGATCACTCGGGACTTTTTAATCTATCTATCTCTTTCTCCCTCTCTCTCTCTCTCACACTCTTTCTCTCTCTCTCTCTCTCTCTCTCTCTCTCTCTCTCTCTCTCTCTCTCTCTCTCTCTCTCTCTCTCTCTCTCTCTCTCTCTCTCTCTCTCTCTCTCTCTCTATCTTCTCTCCCCCCTCTCTCCTCTCTCTCTCTCCTCCCACCTCTCTCCCCTCTCTCCCCTCTCTCCCTCTCTCCCTCTCTCTCCTCCCACATATCTCTCTCTTTCTTTCTCTCTCTCTCTCTCACACACACACACACACACACACACACTTTCTTTGTCTCTCCGCCATCATTTATTGCCAGCCTCATATCACGCCAGGACATGCCGCCACCTCTTTAAGCGCAGGTGGTGACGAAGCCAGGACATATTTTAACATTTAACACCTCCCGCTTTATAGCAGCTGGTGCTTGTTATATGAACTCGCGTGCCTTCTCTCTCTCTCTCTCTCTCTCTCTCTCTCTCTCTCTCTCTCTCTCTCTCTCTCTCTCTCTCTCTCTCTCTCTCTCTCTCTCTCTCTCTCTCTCTCTCTCTCTCTCTCTCTCCCCCCCCTCTTTTCCCTTTCTCCCACTCTCTGTTTGTTTCTCCCCCTCCATATGTGTTTGTCCCTCTCTCCCTCGCTCCTTACCTCTGTTTGTCTCTCTCCCTCCTATCCCTCCCTCCCTTTGTTTGCCTCTCTCCCTCCCTCCATCCGTTTGTCTCTCTCCCTTCCTCCTTCCCTCTGTTTGTCTCTCTCCCTCTGTTTCTTTCCCTACCTCCCCCACTTTGTTTGTCACTGTCGCTCCCTCCCTCTATTTGCCACTCTCCTTTACCCCCAACTCCCATCTCTTTGGATCTCTCTCTTTTTAAGTGTTCGTGTCTCTCGTCTTCTGTATGTTAATCGTTCTGCTTGTATGTAACCTTCTGCGACACAGACGACCGTGGCGAGTGCTATTCGCCACGAGATTTCACCTTATGAATTCCCGTGCTCTTCCTCTTCATCTTCATTTTATTCCTTCTCCACGTCCTTCTAGCCTCCTCCTCCTCCTCCTCCTCCTCCTCCTCTTCCTCTTCTTCTTCTTCTTCCTCCTCTCAGTCCCCTTCCTCTCCTCTTCCCTGTAACCCGCGGCCTCCTCAGCTCGTCCGTCTTTCTCGTTGAAACGTGCTTGTGATGAGGGCGTTATGGAGTTACTGTAATTGCTGCCGCCTTTATTACGAGTGTTATGGTAATTCCGGCTGCGGTGGGTGGAAGTGATGCGGGTTTCATCACTGGCTGTTCTTATCTTTCACGGCTGGTGTTGTTAAGGGGGCAAGGGGGGCGTTTTAATGGTATGATACTGGATTTCTTTTGATGGTAATTGCTGCTCTTCGCTTACCACATATTGTTATGATTTTTCAGCCTATGATATCATATATGATTTTATTATTAGCGATTGCTGTTGGTATTGTATAATTGTTATTATTCATTTTGTTGTTATTATTATTACTGGGTATTGTTATCGATGTTATTATTATCGTTGGTGATATTGATGATAATGTTTTGTGTATAATATATATTTAAGGTAAAAATATTATGTATATAACAGTGCGGATACCAGTGGGCGAAGGATTTCCCGGTGAGGAACGTGATCCCGGCGGAAGGGGGCGTGCAACCTTATATATTGTCTCAGCGACATCCCGAGACTCCTTCGGCCGTCCTTCTCGTTTCCTCCCATTTCCATTTTTTTACCTTTTTTTCCACTTTCATCCCTCTATACATCTCCCTCTCTGCCCGCCATCCCCACGTCCGCCATCCCCAAGGTGGTGTCACTTCGAGGTGTTTCAAGAAGCGTGTGATGGCTCTATGTAGATCACTTAAAGTCGGTCTGTCGATGGCGGCCGTTAGGGTTACTCCGGATTTGCTAGTTATGGTGTCGCTGTTCGGTTAGGTTACGTTAGGTTAGGTTAGTGGTAGTCGTTTTTCTCTTTTAGTGGTAGAGTTAGGTTAGGGGGTAGTCGTGGTTTTTTTTTTTATTATGTTACTGCTACTTGGCTCTTTGCCTGTGTTTGGGATTGATAGTGTTTTTGTTATACCGTTTTATTATTGTTATGTTCATTGTTATTGATAGGCTTATTACCATTAGTAATGGTATTAGTAGTAGTATTGTTATTTTTCATTATTGTTATTTTTATTTTATTATTGTTATCATCATCATACATACATACATATATATAAATATATATATATATATATATATATATATATATATATATATAAATATATATATATATATGTACTATATATAATATTATAATATATAATATATATATAAATTAATATATATATATCATATATGTGTGTGTGTGTGTGGGTGTGTGTTTGTGTGAGTGTGCACAGTTCCTCGATAATTATATATATTTCTTTTATATTACCCGACTATTGAGTGGGCATTTACGGAGGATCTAATCGGGGCTAATTCGACATCGATCTGGCGATTTCACTGTGTGAGGAATGGGTTGTGTGTGTGTGTGGGTGGGTGTGGGGTGTTTGGGGTGGGTATTGTTTGTTTGTAATATTAGCGTTTTTTTCTTTGTTTGGATATAGTGTTTG
>NW_028234403.1:50847986-50852986 GCF_977035675.1 Penaeus japonicus
TAGAGAGAAGAAACGAGCAGGAGGGGAGGTCGGCGGCGGGGATGAAAGGGCGGTCCTAGCGGGTGCACTGGGCGTAGGCCTCCGGACTTCCACAAGACAGAATCAATGTCAGTCAGATAACCGGAAGTCATGAATACCTTACTTTTTCTCGTTTTATTATCGTTATTTTTGGAAATGGGGTTTCGTTTTTTTTCGTATTCTCTTTGTTTATTATTTTTAGAGGTGAGAGGGACGGAGAGGGGGGGACTTGAGGGACATGATTTGAACGTTTGCCGTGATTTTTACACAGGGAGAGGGAGACATGATAAAGGTTGCGAGCGAGGGGGAGAGAGAAAGAAAGAAAGAGAAAGAGAGAGTGAGTAGCTGAGTGACCGAGAGAGAATTAGTGAGTGGGGAGAGATTATTTGACTTGCCGTCTGCATTTATATATGGGTCAGCAGTTTATATGTATTATAGATATTTCTCGTCATTATCTGTATAACAATTGAATTCTGAAAACATCAGTCGCATATACATGTAACGAAGGCGTGTTCTCATGCAGAGCCATCTTTGTACCCGCAGGCTAGACTTGCCATATAGTTTGTTTGTAAGGAATTCCCGACCGAGAACCGAGTGCCGGGAGCCATGTGGGCGAGGCCGGGTCGGGCGGGGTCCTCGTAGAGGGCATGTGGCCCCGTGGCGAGTAAACAGCGTAGCATGTCTCGAAGAACAATAAAAGTGTGACACTTGCACGCCACATCTCTCGGACGGCGACCCCTGGTGTGAGGCGGGAGGGGAGCGCCCCTGCGGCTAGTGAGGCCCCAGGGCGTGTGAGGCGGGGGAGTCGCCCCGGGGGGATGGTGCATCATGCGCAGTGCCTACCCGCTGCTGGTGGAGCAGAACGGCTGGAGTGTAGGCAGCTGTAGGAACCCCACGTCCATCCTACGCTCCGTGGGCGTAGACCTCTCGCGCCCTTCGCAATACCAGGTTCCTCACGCCCACCATGACATTGAGATCCACGTGGAGGACCCGCCGTCATCCTTCAGCCACGAGTACCCTCAGCCGCTGGCCAACGCCTACTCGGGCCGCGCCAAGGGCGGCGTGGGCACGGAGCCGCGCGCCAAGAGGAAGCCAGTGTCGGAGGTGCACCGCGCGGGCTCGTTCAACCGGGCGGTGCAGCGCCTCGAGCTGAGCGTGTCGCCCGACGCCGACCTGCGAGTGGACCCGCGGCCGCACCTCAACGCCGCCTCCCGCTCCTCCGCCGGGGGCACCTCCACGCCGCGCGCCTCGCCAAGATCGTCGCCGCGTGCCTCCAGCTACGGGCGGCGCGTAGAGGGCTCGAACGCGGGCGGCGGGGGCGTGGTGCTGCAGCAGGACCATCTGGAGTCCAACCACCGGGACTACAGCGGCGCCGGCAGTAATGGGACGGGCAGATGCACGCTGTCCGCCCCGAGCTTTACACTGCCGGTCATGTCCCGCCCGTCGCAGCTGTCATTGTGCTGCTCCTCGCCGGACTACTACTACAACGAGGAGCGGCTGCGGCAGGAGCCCGAGCCCGGCCTCCTCAACTGCTGCGACAAGAAGGTGTCATGCTGCCCGTGCTGCCCCTGCCTCGAGCCCTATTGCCCGGTGGGCCACATGAACACGGTGTGCATGTCCATGATCTGCAGTTTCATAATACTCTTTATCATTCTGTCTCCGCTCTTGCATTACCTGGTGCCATCTTAAGCCGCCCGTGAAAGAACCTGTGCCAGCGGCAGCGGCACCCCCCCCCTTTTTTTTGCCCACTCGGGGGCGCTTATTCCCTCCCTATCGTGCATGCGGAACTTAATATTATTGTTTTGACACATTGAGCGGGCCGATCGTCAACTGGCCTGGACCTGTTCGTCACTTCACACCCACTCATCTATGCAGTTAACAACGAATGTGATGTTAGATGTGTGATAATACATTATGGTTACTCTCGTAAGTGCGTGGGGACCTGCTCAGCCCTTCGCAGTCAACCCTTCCTGCAGGTAAGTCAGTTTTAGCGTTTTGCTCGTTTGGGGCTGATTAATTCAGAGCTATCAGATTTACCTGCAGTTGTTGCGTGTGTTCAAGTGCCTTCATAGTTGACTTTATAGTGCTATATAGCTCTATATAATGATACTTAAAGGCACAAACACACACACACACACACACACACACACACACACACACACACACACACACACACACACACACACACACACACACACACACACACACACACATATCAAAACGCTGAGTCACAAGAATAAAAGGTAAAACTATATATTTTGACCAACAATTCGCATGCCACAGAAAATTGCTAACTTGTTGAATTTCAGAACTTTATCCTAAATATCGCTCAAATCGCTGCACTATGACAGGTTAATCCTTGAAAAAACGAATGATAAAATAAGTTCATGTTGTAATCTGAGTTTGTAGTGCACCGAGAAAAGATGGGGAAAGTATGGGAGGAATTAAAAGAAAGAATGAACAATATATATATATATATATATATATATATATATATATATATATATGTATATATATATAAATTTATTTATATATATATATTTATATATATTTATATATATATATATTTATATATGTATAATATATATATATATATATGTATATATATATATATATATATATATATATATATATGTGTGTGTGTGTGTGTGTGTGTGTGTGTGTGTGTGTGTGTGTGTGTGTGTGTGTGTGTGTGTGTGTGTGTGTGTGTATGCACACACACACACACACACACACACACACACACACACACACACACACACACACACACACACACACAAGAAATTGAAAGAAGAGGAAGAAAAAAAAAACTTTTGAAAGAGGAGGTACGAAGAAGAAAAAATAGAGAGGAAAAGTAGAAGAAAATGAATAAGAAAAAAAAAGGGAAAAGGAAGACAAACGCAATAGCGAGCTCAAAGATCTCAACCCTTTCCCCCTCCCCCTCCCCCTCCACCCCCCCTAACTGCCTCGCGACCCTTGACGGATGGCTCTCCGGAGAAAGACAGCGCTAGGTTCTAAGTTATCGGGTATTCGGGCCAGATTGGAAGACCGCCCTTCGTCGTCCATCACACTCCTATATGAAGGAGGGGGAGGAGAGAGAGAGAGAGAGAGAGAGAGAGAGAGAGAGAGAGAGAGAGAGAGAGAGAGAGAGAGAGAGAGAGAGAGAGAGAGAGGGGGGGGGCATGGGGGAGGGGAGAGAGGTCTTTCAGTAGGGAAAGTTAAGTTAATGTAGTTGGCGGTAAGTGATCATTCTAGTTTTGACTACAAACTTTCTTCCGCCCATCCTCCAATCTCCTTTCCCAGTGCCAATCAAACACGTTCTTCCAAGAGCTTCGAGTGCCATCCCTTTCAGCCCGGAGTGCCACGTCGGAGCGGAGAGTGTCTCGCGCAATGTCAACGCTGCCAACGAAGTCTGCTCCTCGGGGCACTCGCCTCCCCCCGTCTGTCACGGCTGTCGATGGCGTCTCGGTCCGGGCGGCTGAATCGTGATTATATGATTAGGGAGGAGCCTCGGGAATTCTCGCCTCTATTGCGCTCGCTTCTTGGTTCCTCTCCTGTCCCATTTTCTCTTCTCCTCTCTTCTCTTCTCTTCTCTTTCTTTCTTGTCTTTTCTCTTCTGTTCTATTCTCTCTTTTTGTCTATCTGTCTGTCTATATTCTTTTTCCCTCTTCTCCCCCATCTCTCTTTTTCTTTCTCTCTCCCTCCTTCCCTCCCTCTCACTCTCTCCCTCCCCCTCCCCCTCCCCCTCCCCCTCCCTCTCCCTCCTTCCCTCCCTCCCTCTCTTTGTCCCTCTTCTTTCCTCCTTGCCTCCCTCCCTATCACTATCTCTATCTTATTCATTATGTCTATGTTTCACCCTTTCTGTCCTTCCCTCCTTTCCCGCTTCCTCCACACTTGGCTGCGAGTGTCTGTCTGTCTGTCTGTCTGTCTCAGTGCGCGTTCGCATGCAGGTCTGTCCCCCGCCCTCGACCTCCTCCTCCTCCTTGACTATCACTCATGGCTCCTTGAGTGAGTCCCTTTAGTCCTATCGCAGTATCTTCCATTTCTACTCCCGCCTCCCCGACGTGCACTTGAGCTCTCCCCCACGTCTACTCGCCTCTCCCCCATGTCTACTTCTCCCTCATTCCTCCTCATGCGCCCCTGTCGGCTAAGCCTATCAAGCATGAGGGTAGCAAGGCCAAAGCCGCTGCTAATGCCGATCGCATTGCCAATGTTGCTGCTTTGTTGTTATTATTGCTGTGTTGGTGATTATTGTCTGCATCGTCGTAATCCGTAATCATCAATGATTTTAGATTATGATTGTCATAGCCCTTTTGGGGACTGCCTCCCAAAGCCGTCGTTCTTTTCGCTTCTCCTTTCTTTTTTTTTCCTTTTCATTCCTTCTTTCTCTATCCACCCTTAGTATAAAACACAGAGAGAGAGAGAGAGAGAGAGAGAGAGAGAGAGAGAGAGAGAGAGAGAGAGAGAGAGAGAGTCTCGTTGCACAGAGCTAATCAGGCAAGAAGAGTCGCGCCATTACTGCGGAGTTGTCAATCATGAGTTATTCTTATGTTAATGTGGCTTCTCGTTTTCGAGGAAGTCCTGAGGCAGCGGCGACGGAGGCAGCGGTGGCGGCTCGGGATGTCTGGCTTGATGTCCCTGGATATCCCTGGTGGGGATAAGGATAGTAGTGATAGGAGGCGGAGGGGGGAGGGGGGTGAGCGATTGGCAAGAAAACGGACCTGCTCTGATTTCCGCGAAGAGTATTTCTATCTGTTTCTCTATATTTATTCATTTTTTCTTTTATTTTGCTTATTATTACTAACCTTGTTTTGGCGTTTGTTACCGTTTTTACTCTGTGCTCATGCTTTTATTTATTTTAGATCTACCGTTTTGCTCTCTATCTCTCGCTCTCTCTCTCCCTCTCTCTCTCTCTCTCTCTCTCTCTCTCTCTCTCTCTCTCTCTCTCTCTCTCTCTCTCTCTCTCTCTCTCTCTCTCTCTC
>NW_028234403.1:50857986-50865486 GCF_977035675.1 Penaeus japonicus
CTTTTGCTGTTGCTGTTTCTGTTGTTAGTTTGGTTATTTATCAGTCTATTGAGTTCGTTCCCGTCTCGAAGTTTTCTTTTTTTTCATAGGGTTAAGCTTTCGTTTCGTTTCTTTGTGGGGTTTTTTTCTCACTTTTTCTCCCTTCCTCCTCTTCCTCTTTCTTCCTTCTTTTCCTCTTTCTTCTGTCATTTCTTCTTTCTTCTGCCGTTTCTTCTTTCACTCACTATTCAATCTCTCCTCCTCCATTTCCTCTCTCTTTCTCCATTATCTTTTTCTTCCATATCCTCTTTCTTCCGCTATTTAATCTCTCCTCCTCAATTTCCTCTCTCCTCCACCTCTTCATCTTTCTTCCTCTATTTAATTTCACCTTTGCCATTTCCTATCTCTTCCTCCATTTCCCCTCTCTTCCTCCAATCTTCTTTCTCCCTTCCATTTCCTCTTCCTCCTTTCTTCTTTCTCCCTTCCATTTCCTCTTCCTCCATTTCCTCTCTCATCATTGTTAAGATGAGGAGGATTTGGAGAGATTTAAACTTGTTGATTTGTGTTGGTTGAGGCTGTTGTTTGTTTCCTTTTAGTATATATTATTTATCTTTCTCTCTCTCTCTCTCTCTCTCTCTCTCTCTCTCTCTCTCTCTCTCTCTCTCTCTCTCTCTCTCTCTCTCTCTCTCTCTCTCTCTCTCTCTCTCTCTCTGCCTCTTCTTCGTTTTCTTTTTTCTTTTCTCGTATTCCTCGTTTTTTTTTCTTTTTTTCATATTCCTCGTGTTCTTTTTTCTTTTCTCCTCCTCCAGTTCCCTCTTTCCTCACAAGGTTTCTCTCTTCACCTCTCTCACTCTCTCCTTCTATTTTCTGCCTCGACCAGTATTACGCATACACTCACTTACTCATGATCTCATTCAATCTATCACTCACTTATTCATGATCTCATTCAATTTCTCACTCACTTACTCATGATCTCATTCAATCTCTCACTCACTCACTCACTCACTACCTCACTCACTTACTCAATTATTCTCACTCACTCACTACCCCGCCCACTCATTTACTCACTCACCACTTACTCATTCACTCACTCACTCACTCACTCACTCACTCACTCACACACACAGTCATCGCAGTGACTCATCTCAGTAGCGTGAAATAAGTTGATAGTGCAGGCTATTTCCTCTGAAGTCGAATGATCTCTCTCTCCCTTCCCTCTTCTAAGACGCTTTATTGGGATGATTTTACTAATTTATATGCAAATGAACCTTTTTTTTCCGTGCTCCGATTCCGGGCTCAGTTGACCTTTTTTTGCGAGGAATTTTGAAGAGTAGGAAACGTGAGAGGGAAAGTGGCCGCGGAGGAGTTCCGTAGAGTTTCTTGTGATGTGGTTAGGAAATGTACATGCGGTTGTGATGGGCAATAGCATCTGGATGTTTACGCACACGTACACACGCACGCACGTGCACACAAACATACACACACCCATACGCATATATATATATATATATATATATATATATATATATATATATATATATATATATATATATATATATATATATATATATATATTTTATATATATATATACATATATATTTAATTTCTTTTATATATATACATATATATTTAATTCCTTATATATATATATATATATATATGTTGTGTGTATGTATGTGTGTATGTGTGTGTGTGTGTTTGTGTATGTATGTATGTGTGTGTGCGTGTGTGTATGTGTGCGTGTGTGTGTATACATATATATTATATATATATATATAATTATATATATGTATATATAATATATATATATATATATATATATATATATATAATATATATATATAATACATACATACGCACACACATATATATATATACACATAAATATACATATATATATATATATATATATATATATATATATATATATATATATATATATATACACACACATGCGCATGTATTGCATATGAGATATATTAAATATGTACTCAAACACACCCACGCATGGTGCTTGACAAATATTCGTCGGAGGAAAACAACATACATTTAAAAGTTTCTCTGCTTTGACGTGGAAAATCCCTGTCAAAAAGCGGTTGATAACTCACCGGCCGTCAAATGTGTGACTGCGCCCTGCTTCCCCCGGGACGCGCTGCCGTTTTACCCCGGGGGTGGGTCAGCTGGTGGTATGGGGGTGGGCTTATCAGAGGCGAGTGGGTAGGCTTTTAGGTGATTTCGTTTTTGAATTTGGTTGTTTCATGTTATTGCTGTTGTTATGATTCTTGTTGCTCTTGTTATCATGGCCATCACCAGTACCATCACATCATTATCATCATCATCACCATCACCATCATCATCATCACTATCACCATCATTATTACCCTTACCATTACCATCTTCAATAAGAACAACCGCCACTACTACTACTACTACTACTACTACTACTACTACTACTACTACTACTACTACTACTACTTCTATTGCTACTACAACCACCAACCACCATCGTCATCTGTCTTTTTCTCTCCTTATTTTACCCTACCTCTGGTACGATTGTTTTTTGATGTTCAGGATCAGAATGTTTGATACTGTTGAATTTTACATTTTATTTTTATGTGGGACGTGGGAGTTACGAAAAGAGGGAATATGATAATTTTATGATTGTATATATAAAGTCATTATTGGAGGTAATGCAATTACGTTATGATGATGGTAGATGCTACTGCTACTCACAATAACAACATAATATTTTCTCCGTGCACGTATGTGTGTGTGTGTGAGAGAGAGAGAGAAAGAGAAAGAGAAAGAGAAAGAGAGGGAGGGAGAAGTGTGTATAGCAATTCTAATATCTGCCAGCATGTTTCCGGGAGCAGATAATGGTATATCAGTGATCAATAACGCAGCGTGACGGCTCATATGTTACACCTGCGTGTGGTCGAGGGTGAGGTCAGGCCTTCAAGCCTATTGCACTAGTGATTCACTCTCCTTCCCCCCTCTCTCTCCCTTCCTCCCTCTCTCCCTCCCTCCCTTCCTCTCCCTTTCTTTCTCTCTCTTTCTTTCTTTCTTTCTTCCTTTCTTTGTTTCTTTCTCTGTCTCTCCTCTCTCTCCTCTCTATCTATGGGTGTGGAATTTCCGTCTGTAAAATTTATAATTGTTCCCCTTTTGAAGGCGGGCGGTTGTCGGTTTCAAGAAGAGGAATTATGTATGTATCCATGTATGTATGTGTGTATGTATACATTTATTATGTATATATGTATATGCATTTATGTAAGTGTGTTCCTGTGTGAGTATTGAGTAGATGAATATGGCCGCTGGCGTTTTCTCTTCTCATAATGATTGAATGAGAATAGATTCCCTCTACCTTACCTCCCCACCTCCCCACTTTACCCCCCAACGTACCTTCCCCATCCCCACTCCTCCTCCTCCTCTTCCTCCCTTTTTCATAGTGTGTGCAACTGCAAGTGCCGAGGATAGTGTTGCTCCAATATAATGATAGGACTGTTTGAATCATGTGCTGTTTATTGATGAACTGATTTTATTACTTTTTTGGAGGGGGGAGGGAGGGCGGATGGAATCATCGAAGCGGGTTCCCGAAAATAATGGGTGTGAGATTACTTGACGTGAGTGATGGGGAGTGATGATGATGGTGTATGTGTCACTGATGAAGATCAGGATACTGTAAACACATGGTGGTGATTTCGGTAGAAATGATGATTGTATCAATTTACCAATGATATCGTTAATGTTTACATTGTTGAATAACATTGCAATACTATTAGCAGTATTTAGAATTATGTATTTTTAAATTTTTGATTGGCAATAATTAGGCCAAAAATATGACAATGGTATGTAGTAAATGTGCATATATCATCAATATATTAACGTAAAGGATTAGCGTTATAACAGGCAATATTGTTTCGATGTTAATAGTTTTAATATGATTGATGTCAACGTTACTGACCCAAATATCAACGGACATAACCATAGCAATACCAGGGTTAGCAACGGGACAATGAAACGCAAAAGATGAAGGGGGGGAGAGAAATAAAAAAAGATAGAGAAGGAAAACGAGAAAGAAAGAAGTTGAGGTTCAAACACATGTAATCCATTCCCTCCTTAACAGGTGTCGAGTTCACCCGCGGCGTTCACCTGTGGACCACCCGTTCCACTTATTGACGGTGGATGATGAGGACCTGCACTTCCCCTTTGGATATATCGGATAATTTAGCTTCCGTTGGATAATCAATGCGAGGAGGGGGGGAGGGGGTGTTATTTGTGGCCAGTCTTTAACTGTTGCCATGATTGCTTTAGGGGGGAGGGGAGGTAGGGGGAGGATATGAAGTGGACTAGGATTGGAAAGGAAATTTCGATTCCATTGATTGGGAATTGCAATTAATTGGGAGATATTGGGTCTCTCTCTCTCACTCTCATTCTCTCTCTCTCTCTCTCTCTCTCTCTCTCTCTCTCTCTCTCTCTCTCTCTCTCTCTCTCTCTCTCTCTCTCTCTCTCTCTCTCTCTCTCTCTCTCTCTCTCTCTCTCTCTCTCTTGCTCTCTCTTGCTCTCTCTTGCTCTCTCTTGCTCTCTTTTCCTTGTTTTCTTTTCTTATTATTTTTTCTGTTCTCTATAACAAACGTGGTTTACCACGCATCCAAGACTAACCCAAAATCAGCGGGTGAAAAACCGCTGCAGCAGCATCTTGGCAAGTTTTGCTTAGTGTTTGCTAGAGTAAAGAAAAAGAAAAGAAAGCAATGACATCATGTTAACGCGGAGTGTACGATGTAATTGAGACCAAGAGCGATAAAAAGTCTTACTGAAAATGAACACTGTGTATTCTAGACTAAAAGCAACAGGAACAATCGATACGGATAACGGTAATATATTATAATACAGTAACAATGTTGGTAATAATAGTAACAATGCCGATAGTAATGCGAGTAATAATGTCAGTACTGATACTGATAATAGTAACAATACTTATAATGATAATAGTAACAATACTGATGATAATAATAGTAATGATAATGATGATGATAAAAATTGTAATGACAATAATAATGATATGATAATAATAATAGTAACAATACAATAGTAATAATATTAACAATAATGATAATGATTATAGTAAAGGTAATCAAATGATCATCATCATCATGTCAGCAAACCCGTTGCACGACACCTCAACAACTCCCTCGTCATCTCCTCCCGTCGTGTGTGATGATACATCCTTCCGGCCTCAGCCTCATTTCTCACGTCAGCCAGGGAGCACTTGGCGTAATTGCTGCCTTGCTAGATTGTGGAGCAGTAAAGGAGTTTACGGGCGCAGGTGTGGGCGTTGTCCCTGGCGGCGCCTCCACGTCTGGTTAACAACTTCGCCTGCCTGCCTTGCGGCCTTACCGTTTTCCACTCTGTTCATACTTTCATCTTCGGTGTGTGTGTTTGTTTTTGTTATTTTTGTTATTAAGATTGTTATGCTTATTTTTTTTTCTTCCTCTTCCTCCTCTTCCTTTTGATTGGTTCTTCCTCTTCTTTTTTTAATTATAACTTATTATCTCCATCCTCTTATTTATCCTCCTCCACCACTCTATCCATTCTCTTCTCCCACCTTCGCTTCATCCTCCTCGTCATCTCTCTCTCTCTCTATCCTCTTTTATCTACCTCTCTCTGCCTCCTCCTTCTCTTCCACTCTCTCCCTCCTCAGCCTCTTCCTCTCTCTCTCCCTCCTCGCTCTTCCTCCTCCTCCTCCTTCCCGTTCCCCTTCCCTCCCCTCCCCTCCCCTCCCCTCCCCTATCCTCTCCTCTCCCCCTACCAGGCTAAACCTTATCTTAACAAGCTTTAGGACTTCCTGAGGTATAACTTGAAAAACAAATTTACAAACTTGCGTGGAGTTGAAACCAAAGCCATTTATTGCTAACATGCGCTAGCAACCGGTGTTGTTATCACTCTCTCTCTCTCTCTCTCTCTCTCTCTCTCTCTCTCTCTCTCTCTCTCTCTCTCTCTTCTTTTCTTATTCTCATTCGCATTGTTTTTTCTCGTGCGATGCGGAATCGGCGAAGGTTTAGATATTTATTGATCACTCGGCGATGCGATTATGGTAATTATACTGATTCGTAATGATTTTGGAAGGTGGGGGGGGGGGTATTACTTTGAATAATGACGATTCAATGAAAATAGCGTTTCTGGTAGTTTCTCTCTCTCTCTCCCTCTCTCTCTCTCTCTCTCTCTCTCTCTCTCTCTCTCTCTCTCTCTCTCTCTCTCTCTCTCTCTCTCTCTCTCTCTCTCTCTCTCTCTCTCTCTCTCTCTCTCTCTCTCTCTCCTCTCTCCCTCTCTCTCCCTCTCTCTCTCTCTCCCTCTCTCTCTCTCTCTCTCTCTCTCTCTCCTCTCTCTCTTCCCTCTCTCTCTCTCTCTCCCTCTCTCTCTCTCTCTCTCTCTCTCTCTCTCTCTCTCTCTCTCTCTCTCCTCTCTCTCTCTTCTCTCTTTCTCTTCTCTCTCTCTCTTCTCTCTCTATCTCTCTTCACTCACTCACTCTCCTCACTCACTCACTCCCTCACTCTCTCTCCTCTCCTCTCCCTCCCCCCCCCCCCTCTCTCTATCTATCTCTCTCTCTCTCTCTCTCTCCTCTCTCTCTCTCCCTCTCTCTCTCTCTCTCTCTCTCTCTCTCTCTTTTTCTTTCTCTCTCCTCCCTCTCTCTCTCCTCTCCTCTCCTCTCCTCCCCCCTCTCTCCTCCCCCCCTCTCTCCCTCTCTCTCTCCCTCTCTCTCTCCCTCCCCCATCTCTCTCTCCCTCCCCCATCTCTCTCTCCCTCCCTCCCTCTCTCTCCCCTCCCTCTATTATTTTACATATATGATAACATTTTCCAAGAAGAAAAAAACATGAGTCGTAGAATGATCGTCAGGAAATATATGCAAATGCAATAACCAATATAAAACACTAAACTCCTTTTCCCACGTTGCCTAAGTTTAGGAACAAAAAAGAAAAGAAAAAAAGGTTTTCGGAAACTTTTCCAAACGCTTTCTACCTTGAAAAAAAATAGTATTTATTCTCAAACATTTCCTCCATGCTAATTTCCACAAAGAGAAAAAAGAAAGAAGAAAATGAGAAAGAGAGTAAAAACAAAACTCGTCTTGCATTTAGACAAGACACCCACAGCCCCCCCCCCCTTTTTTTTCCTTTTCCCCTCTCGCATTCCCACACCTCTCCTCCCACCAACGCTTCCCTTCCCTTCCCTCCCACACCCTCCTCCTCCTCCTCTCCTCCCTCCCCTCCCCTCCCACTTCCCTCCTATCCTCCTTTCCCTTCTCTCCCCTCCCCTCTCCTCCCCACCCCTCCCACTCCCCAACCCCCTCTCTCCTTCCCTCCCACATCTCCCCTCTTCCCCTCTCACCACCCCTTCCTCCGACATCCCCGCCCCCTACCTCTCCTCCACTCACACTACCCCTCCCCACCCTCCCCCTCCGTCTGGCTGGCGTTTACCTGCTTCCATTGCAAAAGTTAATTGATTTCAGAATACGAGTATAAAGTGTC
>NW_028234403.1:50880486-50882986 GCF_977035675.1 Penaeus japonicus
ACGTTTAGGATATCAGGAAACTCATCTCCCTGCTGAAGCATCCTGCTCAAGAGCTGTTAAGTTAACGTAGTCACACAAGCTCCTTTGATACTGTGTTTATGTAACGGTGTTTTTTTATGACATGGAGGAAGAAGATGGAGTGGAATTTTGTTGTAATAGCAATTGCAGCGACAGTAGAAATATTGCCGATATTATTACTTTTACTACTTCAACTACTACTATTATTATTGTTACTTCTCTTTTTCTACTGCGGATTCTGCCGCCACCATCACCAATGAGAATATGATGATAAAGTAATAATAATACTATACTATATTACCACTACTACCACTACTACTACTAGGAGAAGAAGAAGAATAGAAGAGGAAGGGAAGAAGCGAGAGATGAAAGTGAGAAAAGAAGGTGAGATTAGAGAATACGAAAATACAAAGTGAACTCAAGAAAAGCGCCGAAGGAGAGAGAGCCTAGGAGAAGAAGGAAGAGCCTAAGGCTGTGATTCCCAAAGTGTGTGCCGCCATTATCTCCTTGGTTCTAGTAAGAAGGGAATAATCCTAGGGAAGAAAGGAAGAAGAGGCGAACGAGAAAGTAAAAGATGAAAGAAAGGAGAAATATGCGGAAGAACAACACAACAATGATGATGATGATAATAATGATGATAATCAGATTATTATAATGATAGTGTTGATGTTGATAAAGGATAAGGAAAAATGCGTAAAAATCAGCATCCGAAGACCCACTCCATGTGTGTGAGTGAGTGAGTGAGTGAGTGAGAGAGAAAGAGAGGGAGAGAAAGTTATTAATTGTTGCCCTCTTGGCGTTCATCATTCAGCTGATAAAGAGGAAATCTAGTGTGTGATCATGTCGAGCCCATCCATCAGGCGCTGGGATCACTGTTATCCGGTCTGGCCTTCCACCAACCATCTATCCACGTCCTCTGCCCTTCTCCCCTCTTCACTCGGCCCCCTCCTTGGCCCCTTCACCCTGATTCCCCTCTCTTTCTCTCTTTCTCTCTCTCTTTCTCTCTCTCTCTCTCTTTCTTCTTCTTCTTCGTCTTCTTCTTCTTCATCTCGTCTCCCTCTCTCCCTCTCCTTCTTCCTCCCTCTTCCTTGTCTCTCCCTAACTCTTTTTTTTATCCGTCAATATATCTATCTCCTTCCGTTTTCTACTTCGCGGTAACCCTTCCCAGCCACTTATCATCCCTCTTCTTCCTTCTTCCTTCCTCCATCCTCCCTACAGCTCAATCGTCTCTCTTCTCTCTCGTCCGCATGCTTCTCCTTTCGCCCTATTTCCCCCCGACCCCCCCCACCCCCACCCCCCAGCCCCAACTCCAACCTCGCCCATCATTGGCACTGTGTCATTCAACTCAACCCTTACTCTGAATGGGAGTTCGGGGATGTCTTTTTGATATTTTTATGTATTGGGTGAAGAGACAGGTGGGCGGGGCGAGGTCGACGGCAAAGGGAGAAGCTAGCTGGGGAAAGAAAGAAGGTGAGGGGAGGGGGGAGGGATGGAAAGAAGGGCTGGAGGGATGGAAGGGAAAGAGAGAGAGAGAGAGAGATGGCGGTGAAATGAAGAGAGAGGTAGGTGAGGGAGGTGAGATAATGGAGTGCGTGAGAAAGAGAGAAGACGGGATGAAGATAGATAATGAGAGAGAGGGAGTTAGCAAATGAAACGAGAGTGGACACAATTACCGACCGCCACGCCGTGCCACCCGACAGATATCACTACCCATCCCCCTTACCACATCCCTCCCCCATCCCCTTCCCCTTCCCCTTCTCCTTCCCCTTCCCCTTCCCCTCCCCCTTCCCCTTCCCCTTCCCCTTCCCCTTCCCTTCCCGCCGTCCGCGAGCCCATTTCCTGATTTGTCTCTTACTTCATACGAGCAGAGACGCGGGCAGTGGCACCGCATTCCTGCCGGAGTCAAGACCCGCTTCCCTCAGTCTTTTGAAGAGAAATTCCGAGACGAGGTACCCGCCGCGTCAAAGAGAGGAATTTGCATATTATTTGACCCTCTTGTTGATTTTCTTTCTGCCTTTTTTCTTTCTTTTTTTCATTTTATGTCCGTTTTCTCTCCGAGAAAACTGCAGCTCTTGTATAGATGTAAAGAAATATTTATATTTCAAGTATGTGATTTCACATACATCCATAACCATATCCATATCTAAACGCACAAGTGTGACAAGGGGTAAAACATTCCAAAGAATAAATGCACGTGGGTTTCGCTGCTCTCTAAAAAGTGTGCAGAACAATATTGGCCTTTCCGCATGCCAGTCAAGCCTGAAAGATTATAACGAAACTGAGGGCTTTCTGGTAGACTCTGGGCTTTTTCATAGGTTGAGTGATATGCAAAAGGGGGCGAGGGGACGAGAACGGCGCGCGGGCGGCTTTCTGAGACTTATTTCCTGGGCTTAATATATATATATATATATATATATATATATAATATATAATATATATATATATATATATATATATACATATATATGATATATATATATAT
>NW_028234403.1:50910486-50917986 GCF_977035675.1 Penaeus japonicus
AATAGAGATGTAGCCAAGCAGGTGCTGAAGGAGAGAGGTCTGAAGAAGATTAGGCTGGGTATAGAAGGCTACCCAACGTACAAGGAAAAGATTAAGAAAAGACCAGGTGTGTTAACTTCTTTTTATTTCTTTGTTTGTACTTGTAAGTCTGAGTAATTATATACAAGTTATGTCACTCTATATATTATTTGCATAATTTGTTTTGAGAAGCTCAGTTAATGTAGGTGAGTTGGTTTTTAGTAATAGGACCACAGTAAGTGTAGTAACTGAGCCATGGTTCTCAACCTTATTTACTCCATTTCCCCACAGAGGATTTTGTAACAGCCTCTTGGCCCCCCTTCATTCCTTCCCCTTCCCCCAACGTACTGAACATGTCAGTTCAGCAGCTCTTTCCAGCAGCTGTCACACAGACAGGGATTTAATTCCTAAAGACTCGAAAGCATTTAGCATGTCTGTTCCTCCAGCTCCATTTAGGATATGATTTTTCGTTTCACCAAATTTTAGTCTTTTTCATTTCAAGAGCTTGAATTTTTACACCAGAATATTTAATTGCCACATAATAAATACAAACTACAGAGTAAGCGTCAAAATTGAAAAATATATCTTTGTTACTCCTCATAGGTGAAAAAATTATTGCAGTTACCCTGCAAAATCAGAATAAGCTTCCATCTGTAAAACACCAGCATGTAAAACATGCAAATACTGTACAAATAAAGCAAGAAAAAGAACATGTTTCCTCATTGAAAATAATGATTATCCATGCAGATGTATAAATAGCAAAAAGAAACATATACCATGAGAGCCTGACAAGGGTATGGGGAGATGGGGCTGATATAGTGGGTGTGGTTGAAGGAAACAAACCATATGAATAGAACACATATGAAGCAATAAAGAGCATTTTTGTCATGGAACACAAGAAAATATTTATTCAGATGTATGAATAACAAAAAGATAACAATATACCATAATGCAACTATACTGAATGGTATGGGGAGGGGGTATGGGTGAGATAAAGCATGGATGAAGATATTGGCTGGCATGAAATTTGCCATATAGCATTAGAGATACTTTTTCACTATCAGATATATTAGTGTGGTTTGAGGAAACTTGACAAATATTTGTAGACGCTACATATGTCCCATTCATAGCAAAAAAAAATGTGGAAAAAAATCCCACCAGTTTTTTTACAGGCCTTCTACAAATGTGACCGATAGGACTGACATACAGGTTGAGAACCACAGACATGCCTTTTCAAAGCCTTTTTATAAAGCACATTCCCAAAATGAATTGGCAACTTAAAATTCATAACAGTGCTCTGTGGCCTCCTTAAATTCTTGCCATAACACAAGGTTGAGAACCACTGACTTTGTTTGTGATATGTTGGATTGGTATCATCATTTTTTCAATAGATTATAATTTTCTTGATTTAAGAAATACAAGTTAAATTTGTTCTCTCTCCCTCTTTCTTTCTCTCTCTCTCTCTCTCTCTCTCTCTCTCTCTCTCTCTCTCTCTCTCTCTCTCTCTCTCTCTCTCTCTCTCTCTCTCTCTCTCTCTCCCCCTCTCTCCCTCCCCCCCCCTCTCTCCCCCTCTCCCTCTCTCCCTCTCTCCCTCTCTCCCTCTCTCCCTCTCCCTCTTTCTCCCTCTATTGCTCTCTCCCTCTCCCTCCCTCCCCCTCTCCCTCTCTCTCTCTCTGTCTCTCTCTCTCTCTCTCTCTCTCTATCTCTATCTATCTATCTATCTTTCTCTCTTTCTCTTTCTCTTTCTCTTTCTCTCTCTCTCTTTCTCTCCCTCTTTATGAGGGACATCACAAATGGTACTTATCTAAAGTCATATACAGTTTTGTAGCTTTATTGAAGACAGGAGCAATGATTAGGTAAACAATCACACAGTCAGTAGCCAGGGGCAGCACAGGTGAAGTTCGTGTCGCAGGTTGGCGGGGTTCTGCTGTTCCCTTGGATAGCAGGTCAGATGTCAGCTGCGTCAGCATTGCTTGCAGGCCACATGGTCATCACAGGAGAAGTCCATGGATATCTTAAGGCGGGCATCAGAGCGTCCTCAGGTGGTCACGGGAATACTAGAACTGGATTGGAGTGCGCATTTATGGGTGACAGCATTGCAGACGAAACCTCATAGCATCAAGGCATCCCCATGTGGAAGGCTGGATGGGACAAATTTTGGTAGCATGACTGTTTTTATTTAAGTTTATATTTTCATGGTAGAATGAATGTGATGTATAAATTTTTGCTATAAGAGAACCCATATGGTGTAGCAATGTGGTTACATTGTTTCAGACCTCAACCCCCCTCAACTTCTCTCTCTCCTCTCCCTTTCCTCTTCCTCTACTCTTCCTCTTTCTCCTCTCTCTCTCTCTCTTCTCTCTCTCTCCTCTCTCTCTCTCCTCTCTCTCTCTCCTCTCTCTCTCTCCTCTATCTCTCTCTCCTCTCTCTCTCCTCTCTCTCTCTCTCCTCTCTCTCCTCTCTCTCTTTCTTTTTGTATCTTTCTAACGCTCTCTCTCTCTCTCTCTCTCTCTCTCTCTCTCTCTCTCTCTCTCTCTCTCTCTCTCTCTCTCTCTCTCTCTCTCTCTCTCTCTCTCTCTCTCTCTCTCTCTCTCCTCTCTCTCTCTCTCCTCTCTCTCCCTCTCTCTCTCTCTTCTCTCTCTCTCTCTCTCTCTCTCTCTCTCTCTCTCTCTCTCTCTCTCTCTCTCTCTCTCTCTCTCTCTCTCTCTCTCTCCCCTCTCTCTCTCTCTCTCTCCCCCCCCTCTCTCTCTCTCTCCTCTCTCTCTCTCTCTCTCCTCTCTCTCTCTCTCTCTCTCTCCTTTCTCTCTCCCTTCTCTTCTTTCTCTCTCTCTCTCTCTTCTCTCTCTTTCTTTTCTCTCCTCTCCTTCTCTCCTCCTCTCCCCTTATCCCTCTCTCTCTTACTCTCTCCTCTTTCCTCTCCCCCTCTCTCCCTCTATCCCTCTCTCTCTCTTCTCTTTCATTCTCCCCTTCTCCCCTCTCTCTTTCTCTTTCCCTCTCCCCCTCTCCCTCTTTCTGGCCACATTGAAATTGAGTCTTGAAAAGTGACTGAGCATGTTTTACAGATGTTGGAGGAACTTATTCCATGAAATTTAATTTCATAGATATTGATAGATTATTTGGTAAAGGTTACCCTGAAACTGTATCTTTTCCCTGAGTTACCATTGCAGAGAGTTCTAGTGAATGTGTGTGGCAAATTTTGCCTCAAGAAAAGTAACAGCATACAAGTTTAACCCATTGCAGACGGGTGTCATGACATACTTGATGCAGGAGCTTTGGCCTGACAACATCAGGGCATACATTTTGTATAGGGATTTTGGATCACTGTGCTATTTTATTGTGCTATGAATAAGGAATGAGTGATGATGTCAATTGCAGTCATGATTGCTATAATTACCATAATATTAAGCAAACCTAACATCCAATCATATAATACAATTTTAGTCAACTGCAGCATTGATACAGCCTGGCATATGGCACATATAAGTCTCTAGATTCAATAAATAAATGGCTCTAGTGTTACAATGAGTGACTGAAATAGAGCAGGAAAAGTCAAACTATGTTATGTGAAGCTGCCTCACTCTGAAATAAAGCACCTCCTGGAGACTGGGCCAGTGAATCTATCCTCCATCCGCAATGGGTTAATCTGCTTTGAGTTGTGAAATTTAGCACAGACAATTACCGTGCCTTTAAGTAAGTGTTTAGCTGTGTTTTAGCAGTTTTCAGCCTCTAAAGCTTTTACTCCAATGCATAGGTGGCAGAGCTGAAGTAATCTACAACTACGTGCAACGACCATTTATTCGAATGTCCTGGGAGAAGGAAGAGGCCAAGAGTAGACATGTGGACTTTCAGGTGAGTTGGTATTAAAGTTTGCAGTATAATTGCTTATGGAAATGGATGTTTTGTTCATTTCTTTTCGTTGTTTTGAATATAAATCACAGAAAGAAAATCATTGGATTTTATTTTATCATTTTTTTTAGTGCCTTAGGTACATTTAACCCATTCGCGCCGGATGATGTGCTGATACGTTTTGTGGTTTTTGTGGCAGACACCGGTGACGAGATATCTGGGCAAGGCCGGCACTCGGGGTGAGCGAGCAGGCAGCCCAGGCTCACAGCTTGTGTGCCCGAGAATCTCGAGGCGTTAGGCTTATGCGTTCAAAAACCCCGGCATTACGATCATTCAAAGCCAGAATCGCCTCGGCGTGAATGGGTTAACAGTCAATTTTTATGTAAATCCCACTTCTAATAGTCTCTATTTCTTTTTCCAGTGTGTGAAAAGCAAGTCAGTAACAGACCTAGCAGAAGCCACGGCTGACCCAGCCTTAGACCGCGTTGTGACCCTAGACCCTCCCCCTGTGGCCATGGGACAGGAGGCCCCCCCAGAACCACTACCCCCCCTCGAGGGAGCTGTAGGGGGAGGGGAAGCGCACCAGGACGAAGGGGCCATAGGTGGAGCTGTGGGAGGCGCTGCAGTAGGTGTCCATGCACCACCTCAGCCAGCCAACGAACCATACCCGGAGGTAATAAGGAAGAGAACTGTCTCATATTTATAGTGCAGTTTAAGTAAAGAATATGATTTCATTTTTTGTGTAAAATGGGTCATTATGTTTTGATTTGTAAGGTAATTTTTCCATTAGAATTCAGTTGCCTATTGAATTATATGTTATGTTTTGCTTGTCATGTCAAGAATTGATATGCCAGTGATGCTTTGCATGTAGGTATGTCCTCATTTTGTATGTCATACCAGTTGAGAACACTGAAGTGAATTCATGTTTCTTATTTCAATTTGGGATTGTTCTTACTACATGCATTTCATATTTGATAGTTTAGGTGTTGGGTGTATTTATATTTATTTTACATATAGCAAATATCTGCCTATAGTCTACAATAATCTGATGATGATAGATACCTTTTGAAGCCTGGTTCTTATTTATTTTTTTGACAATACGTAATTTTGTTTATCAGATAATTTCCATAATCATATCAGTCTGTGGAATTTTATACTTCGGAATCTGTGTGTGTGTGTGTGTGTGTGTGTGTGTGTGTGTGTGTGTGTGTGTGTGTGTGTATGTGTTGTGCCTGTGCTTGGGCTTGTGCATGTGTGTTTGTGTATGGGTAGAAAGCCTGTTGCCAATTTTTTGAGGTATTAACACTTTTTTGAGGCTGATTCTTGAGTTTCATCAGGTCATGTAGAAAGATTGTACACTAAGTTTTCATTAGTTTTTATGAACATTATCATTTTTATTATGGCTTTAGCAAGAGCATATAAAAGTATTTGCTATAATTAAGATGAAGGTAAGAATAATTGACTGAATGCAAATTGACTAGAGTTCTGTGAATGTGTACTCATCCAGCTTTAGCTCTGATTTGTACTTATTTTTGTCTCTTTGATTTTCCAGATATTTTGTTGATATTGTTTTTATATATGTGTTTGTAGGCCTGTTTGTTTCTGTATTGTTGTCAATGTAAGTATTGAGTACTTACCTTTTTTTTCCTTTGTGTGGGTATGTGTTAAACTGCATTTTAGAAAGATTGGGACTGTCCTGTTAGCCTCCCTATTTGTAGTGTCATTTGATGAAAGTGAAGCAAGTTGAGGTTGAAATCCATGCCTTAGTCATTTTACTAAAACCATGCATGTAGAGTTCCCAGTTCAACTTTTTCTGGGTATCTTAAAAAAATTATGCTGTTATATCTCCATATCCTCATACTTATATATCTAACCTTCTCTGAACATTTTTCCTGACCACATGTTACATAATATATCAGGATGTTATTGCATTTACATTGAATACCAATGAATTACATAATATGTAACCAAACCATAAGAAAAAAAGACTCATACTGGGTACCTCTGAAAAGACTGCAGAGGTTCATTTCTGTCTTGCAGGTGAGCGGAGGCCATGAGGAGGTAGCCTGAAGGGGAGCAAACATAGCAAAGAGATCCATCATCTCAGCTGCTCCTGCACCAGTGCCACCTTTGATGTGGAGGTCCTTTCTCCCTCGCATTCCTGCTGCCTCAAGCTCCCTTGCTGCCAGTGCACCTCTTCTTCACCGTGATGCCTCGCCACAAAACCCACAGAGTGATGCCAGCACCAGCTTCTGGTCATGCCTGTTTTGTGGGTGTTTGATTGACAAACTACCAGCTTACAAGGATATGCTGTTTAGAAAATCCTATGAGAGATTTTAAGAAGTGAGCTTTCAGAGTTAGGCATGGAAGATGTAAAACTTGTGGGTGTTATGTATATATATACAGGGACTTAGGTTTGAATCTTGTTCTAGTAAGGCTAAGCTTTGATACTCATTTCATATGGAAATAAGAAGTTATGGAATGCATAGGTCCTTTCAAACTTTCCACTGTTGTATGTTAATGTATTGAAAGTGAGGTATTAATGCATTTCTGAAACATTGTGCAGCTACAGATGAATAGCTTCATTTTTTTGTATTATGTTTGCCCATGTACCATTACAAGTGTTGTCCTACATATGAACAGTAATGCTTAGTTTTCTCTTGTAATAGTCATGTTCAACACCATGACCTGCCATTGCCTTATGAAATATTATGTATCAAATATTATCCATAATGGTTGGGTGCTTTTGGTAAAAATTATGCATGCAAGATGATCTTTGTTCCTCACGCAAGTATAGTTGATACTAGACCATGCTATACAGATGAAAAAGATCAGATCCTTCTTTCAATGCCATTGTACTTGGGCCATGTATGATTTTTTCTTTCACTCTCTCAATCTTTTCTCTTTCCAAGATAAATGTACATATATATTGAAAGGCAAAATGATGCTCATAATATCTGTGTTCTTTTTCTGTTCTTTACTCTTCTTGGCATTTAGTGAATAGGGTATCTTCTATTTCCCAAATATACACACAATTACTGATTTCACAAACTACATTATTTTTTTAAGTGTCATTCATGTGAAAGTAGCATCAGCCTTTCTGTGAGCATTTGCATTTGATGCTGATGATAAACCATTATTTTCCCTTTCTTCATAATGTCGTGTGATTACAGTATTACTAAAGGCTCAAAAACAAGCTCAGCTAATCATAGGTTACTATTATTTACAAGGTTCTTTCACCAGAAAGTGTTTTTTGTTGATTCACATATCAAGGTGAAGTTGTTTATGCAGAATTTTTCCTTTGGGATGTTTCTCGCCTAATGTTATTGGTTCATACCATATCCTTTCTTTATTCTTCTGGTATCTTTTTCTTCTCTTGGTTATTTTTACAAAAATGATCTATGTTATCCTCCTTTTTTTATTATTACCACTTCCCTCATCCTTCCTCCATCCTCCTCCTCCTCCTCCTCCTCCTCCTCCTCCTCCTCCTCCTCCTCCTCCTCCTCCTCCTCTTCCTCCTCCTCCTCCATCCCCCTCCCTCTTCCTCCTCCTCCTCCCTCCTCCCCCTCCCTCTTCCTCCCCTTCCCTCTTCCCTCTCCTCCTCCTCCTCCTCCTCCTCCTCCTCCTCCTCCTCCT
>NW_028234403.1:50937986-50945486 GCF_977035675.1 Penaeus japonicus
AGGGTTGCTTACCCAATCTCCAAATCGCCTCACTCTATGATATTCTTGTAAACATAGTGAAATATAGAATCATAACTATAAAGTAACAATAGGTAGCTCCTAAAGTTGGAATATTCGCTCGTTCGAAAGTGAAAGAGGAAATTAGTCAGCGCAACACTTATGATAGTCTAGACAAGAACGGCGTGTTCAACTGCTGCTTCTTATTCAGACCGGAACAATGTGCACAGGTCGTGTTTCGTATTTAGACGATCAACACATCCACATTATTTCCCATACAGACCGGGATATCGTAGATACAAAATGGAACAACGTCCAGTCATCGTGTTTCTGAAACAACAAATTTATGGTGTTTCTCTTACAGACTGTAACAATGTATACAAACTGGAGCGCGTAACCATGTTTTTTTTTTCTTTTTCGTCCAACTTCACGTACCGGAGTCGCCTTTAGCCAAGTGGAGAGGAAGTGCATTGTTTGAAGGTCTATATAGTAACTTAATATCGCAGTAATGGAACAAAATTATTTCTCAGCTTGGTCTTCCGAGATGCTGTATTTACTGGATCAACTAAGTAAGCTTGGTAAATATTATGTTTTTACTGTTTTAAATTTTGCGCGAAATTCAATTATATTCTTGGTAAACATGTGCCTTTTAGGAAAACACAGATTAAAGATAGATCAGTTACTCTCGCTCTTCTTTTTTTTTCTTTCACTCTCTTTTTTTTTCTCTCCCTCTCCTCTCTCTCCCTCTCCTCTCCCCCCCTCTCTCTCCCCTCCCTATTCCTCACACTCTCTGTCTCTCTCTTTGTCTGTTCCTCTTTCTCTCTCTCTCTCTCTCTATACTCTCCTCTTCTCTCCTCTCCTCTCTCCTTGGTTTTCTTTCACATCCCAAGTCTTTCTGCGGTTTTATTTAGAAAATGTAGCAACAAGCGCCAAGGCCGGCATGCTTCCTTCCTCCTTCCCTGTTTCCGATCCGACGATTTTCCAGATTCACTGTCGGGCCATCGGGCCGTGAACACAAAACGCCCCCGATCGCGTTGTTTTAGACGAGTGGATCTCCTCTCATCGGGTCACGGACACAAAATACCCCAACTGCATTTTTTGTTCTTGATTGGATCTCGTCATTGCTTAAATGGGTGCTTGTTGATCGCTTTGGCCATCCTTGTGTGTTTGTTTGTGTCGAGGTGGCTATGTGATTAGGCAAAAAACAAAAAATAAAATCAATAAATAAATAAAATGATAAATAAATAAAAAATAAGAACTTTGGCACAGGCACGTGGTGGACACTTCCTGTGGTTGACTGTTTATGTTAGGAAGAGGACAGCTTGTTGTTAATCAGAGACATCGTTGCCGTTATCAACATCACCACTGCTTCCATCATCCCCATTAGCAACAATATCACCATCCCCACCTTCAGAAGATCAGGCAACATCTTCATCATCACAATCATCACCAACCATAACCAACATCATAACACCATCACAACCACCATTCTCACCATCACAACCACCATTCTCACCATTACAACCACCATTCTCACCATCACAACCACCATTCTCACCATTACAACCACCATTCTCACCATTACAACCACCATTCTCACCATTACAACCACCATCACAACCACCATTCTCACCATTACGACCACCATTCTCACCATTACAACCACCATTCTCACCATTACAACCACCATCACAACCACCATTCTCACCATTACGACCACCATTCTCACCATTACAACCACCATTCTCACCATTACAACCACCATCACAACCACCATTCTCACCATTACGACCACCATTCTCACCATTACAACCACCATTACAACCACCATTCTCACCATTACAACCACCATTCTCACCATCACAACCACCATTCTCACCATTACAACCACCATTCTCACCATTACAACCACCATTCTCACCATTACAACCACCATTCTCACCATCACAACCACCATTCTCACCATTACAACCACCCTTCTCACCATTACAACCACCATTCTCACCATCACAACCACCATTCTCACCATTACAACCACCATTCTCACCATTACAACCACCATTCTCACCATCACAACCACCATTCTCACCATTACAACCACCATTCTCACCATTACAACCACCATTCTCACCATTACAACCACCATTCTCACCATTACAACCACCATTCTCACCATTACAACCACCATCACAACCACCATTCTCACCATCACAACCACCATTCTCACCATTACAACCACCATACTCACCATTACAACCACCATTCTCACCATCACAACCACAATCCTCACCATTACAACCACCATTCTCACCATTACAACCACCATTCTCACCATCACAACCACCACTCTCACCATTACAACCACCATTCTCACCATTACAACCACCATTCTCACCATCACAACCACCATTCTCACCATTACAACCACCATCACAACCACCATTCTCAGTCTCATCAGCTTCCTCCCCAACATCCCAATAGGTTGCAATAAGCGCGAGAAAACGTCAGAAGCTGCTCATGGTACGATGGTAGGCGGGGCGGCTGGGCACATACCTCAAGGAGTATCTGGTATCTTCTTGGTATTTCCCTCAGCCCGCAAGGAGAGAAAAAAAGGAGAAAGGGAAAGAGAGATAATTGGAGGTCCACCACACATAATTGTTATCTTATTTTGATTCTTCATTTTTTTTCCTTTTTTTTTCTTCATATTTCGTTTTTTTTCGTTTTTTTTCTCTCTTTCTTATTCCATTTGATTTCTAGTTTTCAGTTGTTGTTTTTTTCTCATGCCATTTTTTATTAGTTTTATCTTACTTCTAGTTTCCCTTATTCTCTTAATTCGCGTTTATTTTAGTTTTTTCATATTTCATGTGTTTATTTTTCCTTTTTGAGTTTTGACTATTCACTTATTCCATTCTTATGTACTTTCAATATCGGCTTACGTTAATATTTTCTTATTTTCCTCATTCGAGTTTTTTTTTTATCTCTTCTTATTTCTCGTATTTTGTCAAAGACTATATAGGAAAGCTAGAAAACTTCACACAGTCTCATCGGCCACATACATTTTAGTGAGCGGCTCTCTCACTAGATGGTGTTAACGTCAATCACCAGTTTTAAGAGCATCGTCTGTTTATATATACATTTTTTGCTTTACTTTTGCCTAATCAGCGTGCATAGTATGTCTGCTTCTATGTTAATTCAAATTTAATATTGTTTTTGATCACCGATTTTCTTGTGTTTTGTTTGCTCTTTGATATTATGATTGCATGTTTTGTTTGCCTGATATTTATGGCTTATTTTTTGCATGGTATAGAATAATTTTATTTCCTTCACTTAGTTTTGTTTATGTTCTTTGCAAGACAGTATTTGCTTTACTGCAAATAAAAGAATATCTTGTATGCCCTACTTTTACTATTCTCAGTTGTGTAATTTGTGTGCAGACACTTAAATTGGTATATGAACATAAAAGCAAGCACAAACACGGAAAAATTATATTGCTGAAATAATAACGAAAATAACCTTTTTCGTTTTAACTGTCTTCTCAATTTTATATATTTAGTAATTAATGATACATTGAACTGAAGTATATTACTAACTTGTGGATTTATAGATATGATCATATGCGTAAAGCATATGTTATATAGTTTTGTTAGCATGCAACAGTCATAAAATTACAACTCATAATATTTTATATAGAGAAGTAAAGCTTTTTCGAACTGCTGATTTATTTAAGCAAAAGGATCAATTAAAAAAAATCTAAAAGCACTATATATAATGCAAGTATAGTATAATTCGAAAGCCGCGCTGTGCCACTTCCGATTTTTAGTTTGCGGCTCTGTCGATAGATGGCGCGCATTCACACTGGCTGAATGTCGTTTTTTATTAGTATGAACAGATGCTTTCCGATCTTTCTTACATAGTCTGGTATTTTGTTTTCATTATTTATATGCTAGTTTATTTATCAATTTGTTTATCTATCTATCTATCTATTTAATAATTTATAAACTTTAATTGTTTTCTCATCTCTCTCTCTGTACAAATCTCTAGGCATTAAAAACCCTAACATCACGAGGAATTGTGAAGAGCATAGAGGATCTATCAATACTTCATTCCTGTTGCTAAGTCTTCGGGAATGACTGACGGGCTTAGAATTTCCGGGAGAAGAAAATCACTTGGTATTGTTACTAATCAGAACAGGACTTTGTGTAGTCGTAATTATTCTGCCTCGAACACGCGGGCGTTCAGGAGTTCCACAAAAAAAGACTCGATTTTTTTGGCTCCATACCTATTATCTAGTGATCTGTGCTATCAGTAGGCAAACTTGTAAGGAGATCTGTACCTGTGAATACTCTAACGAATATGCACACATACATGTGGGTGTACGTGTGGGTGTGTTTGAGTGTGTGTGTGTGTGTGTGTGTGTGTGTGTGTGTGTGTGTGTGTGTGTGTGTGTGTGTGTGTGTGTGTGTGTGTGTGTGTGTGTGTGTGTATGTGCATGTGTATGAATATGCATGTGGATGTGTTTGCGTGTATACATGTACATGTGTATATACATGTGCATGGATATGTGTGGATGTGTATGTTTATGCGTATGTGTATGTGCATGTGTATGTGTGTGTGGAGGGGAGGAGGTTGTGTGTGCATACAGTACATATATATAAGACTTAATCAACCATAATTGCAGAATATCTCGGAACGCCCAGCCATTAAGGGCGATGGCAAATGAACAAACAGACAGATGATGTGTATCCTACGTGACGGCCGCCCGCAGCGAGGGAGGCTGGGCGGGCGAGGGAGAGGCGCCCCCGGACTCACGCCGCCGATCTCGTCGGTTGAAGCCAACATATGGGCTGAGGCGATAATTCTATGACGAGGGTTATCGCGGCGCCGATTTCGGTCTAAGGAACCACTTACCACTTGTGAATGGGGAGAGTTAGAGTAGGTGGGGAGGGTAGGAGGGGGGAGGGGGGGAGGAAGGGATCGAGAAAATGGGATGCCGGGGGAGGGAGGAAGGGAGGAAGGGAGGGAGGGAGGGAGGGAGGGAGGGAGGGAGGGAGGGAGGGAAGGAGGGAGGAAGGGAGGGAGGGAGGGAGGGGAGGATGTAGGAATGGGGAGTTAGATAGAAACGTCTAATTTGGTTCAGGAGATTTGTAGCTTTTGGGTTGTGTTGCATGGGCACGGAGGGGCTGTGTGCATTTTTCCTAAAGGTTGAGTTTGTGTATGTGTGTGCGCGAGGGAGGGGGTGGAATGAGAGAGAGAGGGAGAGAGACAGAGGTAAGGGTAGAGACAGACAGACTGATTGAGAGATAGTCAGACACAGAGAAAGCGAGGAGAGAGAGAGAGAGAGAGAGAGAGAGAGAGAGAGAGAGAGACAGAGGTAAGGGTAGAGACAGACAGACTGATTGAGAGAGAGACAGAGGGAGAGGAGAGAGAGAAGAAGAGGAGAGAGAAAGGGAGAGGGAGGAGAGAGAGAGAGGGAGAGGAGAGCGAGAGAGGGAGAGGAGAGAGAGATGGAGAGGAGAGAGAGAGAAAGAGAGGAGAAGAGAGAGAGAGAGGGGATAAGAGAGAGAGAGGGGAGGAGAGAGAGAGAGAGAGAGAGAGAGAGAGAGAGAGAGAGAGAGAGAGAGAGGAGAGAGAGAAAGGGAGGGCGAGGAGAGAGACAGAGGGAGAGGAGAGAGAGAAGAAGAGGAGAGAGAAAGGGAGAGGGAGGAGAGAGAGAGAGGGAGAGGAGAGCGAGAGAGGGAGAGGAGAGAGAAAGGGAGGGGGAAGAGAGAGAGAAAGAGAGGGGAGGAGAGAGAGAGAGAGAGATAGAGAGAGCGAGAGAGAGGGAGGGAGGGAGGGGGAGAGGAGAGAGAGAGAGGAAGAAGGGAAGAGAGAGAGAGAGAGAATGAGAGAAAGAGAAGAGTGTATGTGTGATTAGAGTATATGTATATATCTATGTGTGTGGTGAGAAAGAGGGTGTGAGTGAGTATGCAATTGTTGACTTTGTGTGTCAGGCGATAGTTCAAATCAGCATCATAATAGGGCATACATTACGTAGTGGTATGGAGAGCATTCAAATAATGACTATGCCACTACCGATATGTGTGTGTGTGTGTGTGTGTGTGTGTGTGTGTGTGTGCATGTACGTGTGTCTCCAAGGTACAGGGACCTGCCTGCCAACTGCCCTTGCACCATGCGGCAAACTGCAGCAGAGAGTGAGGTCGGGGGGGAGGGGTTGAGAGGGGGTTTATTGGGGGTTGGGGTGAGTTGAGGATGGAGGGGGGGGGGTGATACTAGCCACCTTAACCTGTGTGTGGGCGTAGAGGGACAGGAATTGCTCCAGTTTCATAAGATTTCAAAATGGTTCGACCTCCTCCCCTTTATAATGGAAGGGGAGATTTTTTAGATCATATTTGTATATATATATATATATATATATATATATATATATATATATATATATATATATATATATATATGTATTGTGTGTGTGTGTGTGTGTGTGTGAGTGAGTGTGTGTGTATACATATTTACACACATACACACACACAAACACGTATATATATATAAATATATATATATATATATATATATATATATATATATATATATATATATATACACATATACATATATATGTATGTATGTATGTATATAAAATGTGTATGTTCGTTTGCGATTCGGCAGATAAGAGAAATGTTGAAGCTGCATTATTCGTAGAATTCCAGAATACAGAAATGCAATAAAGCAATTAGGCTCTTGCATATTCATGATTCCTTCGCAATATCTAGATAATGGGCATGATGACTGCAGATTTCAAGGCAGTGGTTGAAAATCATACTCCTCTCATGCACAATCAACATTTTTTACATATAGATATCTGACCACACCTTACCTTTTTTCAAAATTACATTTATCATTTTTCTCCTCTCTCTCTTTCTTTTTGTATCTTTCTGACGCTCTCTCTCTCTTTCTCTGTATCTTTCCGACTCTCCCTCTCTCTCTCTCTCTTTCTCTCTCTCTTTCTCTGTATCTTTCTGACTCTCCCTCTCTCTCTTTCTCTGTACCCTTCTGACTCTATCCCTCTCTCTCTGTATCTTTTTGACTCTCTCTCCCTCTCTCTGTATCTTTCTGACTCTCTCTCTCTCTCTGTATCTTTCTGACTCTCTCTTTCTCTCTCTGTATCTTTCTGACTCTCTCTCCTTCTCTCTGTATCTTTCTGACTCTCTCTCTCTCTCTCTCTCTGTATCTTTCTGACTCTCTCTTTCTCTCTCTGTATCTTTCTGACTCTCTCTTTCTCTCTCTGTATCTTTCTGACTCTCTCTTTCTCTCTCTGTATCTTTCTGACTCTCTCTTTCTCTCTCTGTATCTTTCTGACTCTCTCTTTCTCTCTCTGTATCTTTCTGACTCTCTCTTTCTCTCTCTGTATCTTTCTGACTCTCTCTTTCTCTCTATGTATCTTTCTGACTCTCTCTTTCTCTCTCTCTCTCTCTCTCTGTATCTTTCTGACTCTCTCTCTCTCTCTCT
>NW_028234403.1:50955486-50962986 GCF_977035675.1 Penaeus japonicus
TCTTTCTCTCTCTTTTGCCCTTTCTCTTTCTCTCTCTCTCTGTCTTCTCTTTCTTTCTCGCTTTTTCTTTCTCTCTTGCTCTTTCTTTCTCTCTCTCTCTCTCTATATATATATATATATATCTCTAATTCTCTATTTCTCTCTAACTCTCTCTCTTTCTCTCTCTCTCTTTCTCTCTCTCTCTCTCTCTCTCTCTCTCTCTCTCTCTCTCTCTCTCTCTCTCTCTCTCTCTCTCTCTTTCTCTTTCTCTCTCTCTCTCTCTCTCTCTCTCTCTCTCTCTCTCTCTCTCTCTCTCTCTCTCTCTCTCTCTCTAACTCTCTCTCTCTCTCTCTCTCTCTCTCTCTCTCTTCTTATATGAATTTTTCGTTAACTTATGAAGCCTCTTTTCCTCGGCCTTTGTACGAGTTTAATAAGACGCTGCAGTCCCCGTCAAAGCCATAATAAAAGTAATGAGTGGCTGTGAAGAAGAGAAAAGATACAAGAATGGCGATTGTGTTCCGCGGTTTAAGTGTTAAGATGTCAGGTCATTTTTTTAACGGTTTTCTACTTGTCCGTTATTCTTTTGTTTGAATAATGTGGGGGGATTTGAATCGTTTTTTTTTTATTTTTCTTACTTGATGTGTTTAACTCGGTGTACGATTTGTTATTGCAGGAAAAAAAGAGAGATGAAAAATAAAAGGTTTTACAAAATGGCTGACGAAAGCAGCACTGACTTTAAATTCGAAAGATTCCCGCCTTGCGATGTTTTATTATCCTATAAACATCCAAAAGAGCCGCTTCTTCGGGGAGGATATTAAAATTTCTTGTTATCTTTATGAAGCATAAACTGCTTGCTCTTTCATATCTTACGGGATCGTCTTTGGCGCCGCCGTTAATCATGCCATGTCCGGTTTGATTGACAGTGACAGGGACGAACGATTTTTTAATCTGTCACATATGTCTGTCTGTTCTTTACTCTAGATTGATTTAGTTATCTTGTATTTTTTACTTCTTTGTCTTTTTTTCTGTGAATCTTGTTGTGAGCGTTGGGAATAATCCGTTTTTGTTCTTTGCTTTAGTTGGATACGTTTTGTCGTTAAGTGTGGTAGTGCTCTCATTTTTTTTTTTTTTTACTTTGCTTTTGCTATTTTCGACACACTTTTACCTATCTCGTGCTGAATTGTTGTCTAGTTATCCTACCCTTTTCGATATATTTATTACATCTTTTGACAACGCCTCTTTTGTAGCAATGCACTTTTGCTGCTCTAATTTTCTGTATTGTCGCTCCAGTCTGACTTTCATGATACCCAATATAAATCATACATATATTTTTTTTTTACATATTCTTTTCTCTCTCAATCTGCTTCCTTCCTCCTTTGACCTCGACGCTCCTACCTCCCCCCCCCCCCCACCACCCTCACACACACCATTACCATTATCATTTATGCTTCCCCTTTCCCTTCTTACTTATCTGTTACGCTCTCTTTGCTGCAGTCAGTACGTGCAACTTATGACCTTGCAGCTTTTTCCTTTCTTCCGAACCTCATAAATTGCATACCTCTGGCACTAATAGGCCTAGCTCTAGCACATGCGTTCCGTAGGCCTTCATAAACCTGTCTGTTCATCTCCTTCAGCTGATCACCTTGAACACGTTTGCGTTTGTTTGTTTCTTTCTTTTTTCGTTATTTTTTTCGCTTCGGTTTGGTGGTCGTGTTTATTTATGGTAGAATGTTTTTTTATTTTCTTTTTTTTTTTTCGTTTTTTTTTTCGCTTCGGTTTGGTGGTCGTGTTTATTTATGGTAGAATGTTTTTTTTTTCTTTCTTTCTTTTTTCGTTTTTTTTTTCGCTTCGGTTTGGTGGTCGTGTTTATTTATGGTAGAATGTTTTTGTTTTTTTTCTTTCTTTTTTCGTTTTTTCGTTTTTTTCGCTTCGGTTTGGTGGTCGTGTTTATTTATGGTAGAATGTTTTTTTTTTTCTTTCTTTCTTTCTCTCTTTCCTTTTTCGTTGTTATTATCTTTCATGATGTTCTCGGCAACTGCAGTATTGTTTAATATCATTATCGTTGTTATCATTATTGTTGTTTTAATAGATGATGAATATGGTAATAATGAAGATTATGGTAATACCAATAATAATGATGACAAGGGTGATAATAATTATATTAAAACAATGGCAATAATGATAATGTTGATAATGCTAATGATGTCAATGATGATATTAATGAGAACGATCATAATGATAATGATGATAATGATGATATCAGTAATGATAATGATGATAATAACATTAATAATGATGATAACAATAATAATAATAATAACAATGATGATAATGATAACAATGAAATAATGACAATGAGAATAGTAATAGAGATGATGGTGGTAATGATAATAACAGTGATAATGGTGACGATAATGATAGCAATAATTATGATAAAGATAATGATAATGATAATGATAATGATAATGATAATAGTGATAGAAATGAGAACGATTATGATGATAATGATAATAGTAACGATAAAATAATGATATTAACAATAATGATGGTGATAACGATAATAATAATAATAACAATAATGATGATAATGACGATAATAATGATAATGATAGCAATGATAATATTAATAATGATGATGATAATAATAATGATAATAACAATAATGATAATGACTATCATCGTGGTAACAATGATAATATAAAGAAAAGATGATAATGATAATAATAATTATAATGAGATTAATAATATTGATGATAATCATGATAATGATAATAATGATAATATTGATGATAATATGGATAATGATAATAAAGAAAGTAAACATAGTAATTGCAATATTAATGATTATTATAATGGTCATAATAATGATAATAATAATAATGATGATGATAATGATAATAATAACAATTACAATAGTAATAGTAATAATCATAACAATGATGATAATAATAATGATAAAGATAATGATAAAAATAACAACTACGGTAATAACAATTATACCAAGAATAATATCCTCTGCCTATGCTTTTGGACATCAGTAAACGAACCCCGATTCTATAAGCAATTCGAACCGCAATATATATATATATATATATATATATATATATATATATATATATATATATATATATATATATATATATATATAACAGCTTCAAAAAATAAAAACAAAATAATAAATGGATGATAAAGGAAACGTATGAATTATATCAATAAAAATCAAACTGGTCAGCTGAAAAATCGGACATGTTGACCAGCATTAGCATCATGCAACATTTTTCGGTTATGTTGACATATAAGCCGAAATAACAACTATGCAATGCTCGTGATTCCGAGAATTTCTTAAATGATGAACATGTTTGTTCTCTTTTTAAAATGTTTTTTTTTTTCACTGGTTTATCCTCTTCTCGTTTCTTTTTCTCTATTTGTTGTTTGTTCGCTTTTTGTTTTCTTTTTTATAGTTTTTTTTTTGTTTGTTTGTTTCATTTTCTTTATTCTTTATTCTTGGTGTCCTCGTTTCTTTCTATCACTCCCTCTTCCCCCTCCTTTCTCCTATCTCTCTATCTCTCTATTCCCCTTTACTCCGTTCTCTATTTCCTCTCTTTTCTCTGTTCCCCCTCTCGTTCCTTTATCTCTGTCCTCTCCCCTTCCCCTTTCTCTGTGTCCCTTCCTCCTCCGCCCGGTCCCCTTGAAACGTGTTATTTCTTATTTTTTTAATCGTTATTTTTTATTCTTTCTTCTCCTTATTGTTGTTGTTGTCTAGCTATATGCTTGAGCTAATTCTGCTTGTCATGGAGGATAATGAATTGGCGTTGCTCACCCGGTTAATTTCGTTTAAAATCCTCAGTTGGATAAGATTTCATTCGATTTTACAATTATATGCATTTGCGTTTTCTTTTTATTGTTCCCCTCATACTTCAAAGTAAACAACAAACCTCTAGCGAAGCTCTCACGTAGGAGGCTTTTAAACACTTTAAGATTCGAAGACTCGACGTCTTATGTTGTGAAATGGACGTGTTTACAACTACAGTTGCTGATGCAGTTGAGAGACGGAGCAGATTTAGGGGAGTCCCCCCTTGAAACAGACCAGCACCATCTATGAGCATTCTTTTGAACCACAGAAGATTTTACGACCTCATTGTTATTTTCATATTTTCATAGGATGTTTAAAGACTCTTTTTTTTTCATTTAACAAAACTTTGTAACAAAAGCGCTCTCGGTTCCTTTAGTCTGGATTGGTAGTGTCACGGAGCGCCTGGCTTCACTGGATGCCTCCTTGGTGGTTTTCCTTCTTTGACACTTCGTTTGGGAGAAAGAAAGATAAGTGTGTTTTCATTCTTTGTAAGAGTCCTGATAAGATGTCCTGTGTGCTTGACTTTTCTTGAATATGTAGACTGAATGATTTTTTTTTTTTTTTTTCATTTTGGATTTACTTTATCCTTTTTCTTAAGTTTATTTTCGTTTTACATTTCTTTATTTGGTTATTATAATTGTTACTGGAATTGTAAATAAAAATGAAAAATATCAAACAATTAACAAAGGAAAGTAAGAGTTTTAACAAATGAATCGCTACCACAAATTAGACGGTCAGGTCATGAGGGGTCATCTCTGCAACGAAGCAACGAGTTGTAGTCACGTTGCAATAACGAGGGATACACTACAGATGCAATTTGGGCGGAAACCGGCGAATTGGTCTGGGCGATTTTTAAACACTTTTTAACTGTTATGCTATACTTTTTATCCTCAGAATTGCTTAATTTTCATCTAAAGACTTAAAGAATTCCTACATTTCCAAACGAGGTGTAGCCCACGTAGCAGAGGGAGAGAGTGGGAAGGGGGGTTGAGGGGGGGAGGGGGTATGCCAAAGGTAGGCGTGAGAGACGATAAAAGAAAATCTGTCACTACGAATGCCCTGCAAGAGAGAAAGAATGAGAGGGAGAAAGAAAGAAAGGGGAAGAGAGAGAGAAAGGAAGAGGGAGAGAGAAAGATAGAAAGAGGGAGGGAGAGAGAAAGATAGAAAGAGGGAGGGAGAGAGAAAGATAGAAAGAGGGAGGGAGAGAGAAAGATAGAAAGAGGGAGGGAGAGAGAGTAAAAAAGAGAGGGAGAGAAAGATAGAAAGAGAGTGGGAGAGAGAGATAGAAAGAGAGAAGGAGAGGGAGAGGGAGAGATAAAAAGAGAGACAGAGATAGAAAGAAGGAGGGAGAGAAAGAGAGAGAGAGATAGAGAGTTGGGGAGAGTGATAGAAAGAGGGAGAGGTATATAGAAAGAAAGAGGGATATGTATACATACATATATATACATATATATAAATACATATATATATATATATGTGTGTGTGTGTGTGTGTGTGTGTGTGTGTGTGTGTGTGTGTGTGTGTGTACATATATTATATATATATTTAAAGAGGGGGAGATAGAAGGAGGGAGAGAGAGCTAGAAAGAGGAACATAGAGGGAGAGAGATAGCAAGAGGGAGGGAGAGAGAGAGATAGCAAGAGGGAGGGAGAGAGAGATAGCAAGAGGGAGGGAGAGAGAGATTTAGCAAGAGGGAGGGAGAGAGAGAGATAGCAAGAGGGAGGGAGAGAGAGATTTAGCAAGAGGGAGGGAGAGAGAGATTTAGCAAGAGGGAGGGAGAGAGAGAGAGATAGCGAGAGGGAGGGAGAGAGAGAGAGAGAGCAAGAGGGAGGGAGAGAGAGAGAGATAGCGAGAGGGAGGGAGAGAGAGAGAGATAGCAAGAGGGAGGGAGAGAGAGAGAGAGAGCAAGAGGGAGGGAGAGAGAGAGAGAGTAAGAGGGAGGGAGAGAGAGAGAGAGAGAGAGAGATAGAAGAGAGGGGACGATAGAAAGGAGAGAGAGAGAGATAGAAGAGAGGGGACGATAGAAAGGAGAGAGAGAGAGATAGAAGAGAGGGGACGATAGAAAGGAGAGAGAGAGAGATAGAAGAGAGGGGACGAGAGAAAGGAGAGAGAGAGAGAAAAAAAGGGAAGAGAGAGAGAGAGAGAGGAGAGAGAGAGAGATAGACAGAAAGAGAGAGGGAGAGAGATAGACAGAAAGAGAGAGGGAGATAGACAGAAAGAGAGAGGGAGAGAGATAGTCAGAAAGAGAGAGGGAGGGAGGGACAGAGAGAGATAGAAGAGGGAGGGAGATAGAGATAGAAAGAGGGAGAGAGATAGAGATAGAAAGAGGGAGAGAGGGAGAGAGAGGGAGGGAGAGACAGAGAGGGAGGGAGATAGAGATAGAAAGAGGGAGAGAGATAGAGATAGAAAGAGGGAGAGATATAGAGATAGAAAGATGGAGAGATATAGAGATAGAAAGATGGAGAGATATAGAGATAGAAAGATGGAGAGAGATAGAGATAGAAAGATGGAGAGAGATAGAGAGAGAAAGAAGGAGAGAGAGAAAAAAAAAATTATAGAAAGACATAGAAAGAGGGAGAGAGAGATAATAAGAGGGAGAGAGAGATAGGTAGAAAGAGGGAAAGAGATAGAGATATAAAAATAGGGAGAGAGAGAAAGAGAAAGAGGGGGGGAAGAGAGAGAGAAAAAAAAATGAAACAGAAAAAGCGAGAGACAAAGAAAGAAAGGAAATAGAGATGTAGAAAGAGAGAGAGAGAGAGAGAGTGGCAACATCAGCCCCACTACGCCACAAAGAAAAGCAACAAAAATACTGACCAGAGAACCAACCCTCTTTCGGTATCGCCTCCTTGAACTTTTTAAATCCATGTCATCGAGAGCAAACACGAACAGCATCTCGTAAGCGGAAAGGGGATGCAAAAGTACCAGGGCCTATTCAGAGAGCGAATGTATGACATCGAACCGACTCCTTTCACCCACACTGGATTCCGAAGTGTCAGTTGGAATGAGTCATGCAAAGTCATGCGGGGTCATCTGTAAAAGCATTAAACAGGAAGAGCTAAATTAATATATGATGAAACGTTTGATTAATGCATCTCATTTTATCTTCTTTGTTCCGTGATGATCGTAAACAGTATGAGTCACTAGTACTTCGAGAAATAGGAATAGTAGTTTGAATAAAGTAAGAAACGGTAGTATTTTTTTTTTGTCCCAGCTGTTTTAATTGCTGATATTACAATACGACAACAAGGACTTCATTCACAAAATCATACATCAAAGGTTTCCGTCCTCGTGGTTTGAATGATGTTATTAATATCCGGGACAGCGTAGCCTGCTCAATTAGCATGACATTCCTGGCTAACATTTGCATCGTGTGTGTCGTATAAATGATGAACAAATGTGCTTTTGGGGGGGATGCAATCTTTGGAAATATCATACGCACTAATTTTTTTTTTTTTACGGTATAAAAACTAAAAATAAATAAAATAAAATAAAATAACCAAGAAATGTAAGTACGATAGAGAAGAATCTCATGACTTTTTTTTTTTTTTTTGATATATCAAATTGCTGATAAATTTGCTCTTATAAAGATGACCATTGCCAAACTAATCAGACATGTGATGAATGATCATGAATGATTGGGAACGTCGAATCGCGAAAAATATTGACCT
>NW_028234403.1:50987986-51000486 GCF_977035675.1 Penaeus japonicus
GTAGTGCTTTTGAAACCACTGTTAATAGGACCGTTATCCTTAGTGATGGCAGTGATAAAAACAATAATAGCAATATGATATTAATAATAGCAACAATAATAATGATAATCATTAAAATAATAATAATAATCAATATGATAATGATAACGATAATAACTACAACAGTAATAAGGATGATGATAAGGATAATAAAGATGATAAAAATGATCATGAAAATGAAGATTATAATGATGATGATGACGTCATTGCCATCGTGATTATTGCACAATTAAAATTCTAACAGTATCAACTTCAAAAACAAAAAGACAAAAGCAACAATTGTCCTTTTAACTGGTTATATAATTTCCTTATTGTAATTCAATCATTCTGTTATTATATCAATTTTGCAACCTAAAACATTATCCACATTATCATTAACAATTACCAATAGGTAACAACAGAACAAAATTAACTATGATGTTTTCCCGGTGTTATCATCAACACACCAATATTTTAAAAACTACACCTCTCACTTCTTCCACTCACTCTCCTTTATTCCTCTTATCCTTCGCGTTGCCTTCTCTCCCTTTTATCACCTCTGCTCTTTTTATCATTATCACACCCTCTGATATTCCCTGTTTCTCATTTTGTTTGTGTGCGATTCCGATATCATGGTTTATGACAGTCACCCCTGGTTAAAAAGGGAGTTTTCTTTGACAAGCTGACTTGCGGGATTGGACAGCTGACTGCTAGCTTTATTTTTTTTTATTATTTCGTATTGGACAAATATTTCCGACACTATCCAGAGAGGATATAACTGCTTGAATTCTCACGTTTCTCATCTCTATTATAGATAATATTAATTGTTATATCTGCGTTATTAAAGTCAAATCACTGTCACTTTCATCGCGTATCATTAATATTAGTTTAAATAATCGTCAAATATTTCCGAACCGTAATAAAACAGTAGAGCATTCAATGTGTAATTACTATTTACGTTTCCCTGTATCTATAAATTCTCAATAAGCATTTAAACAATGATAGGTTCCACACACTACACATACAGTGAGTATAATTCCATTTTAAATATCCATGCGCTTAAAACGATTATATCATCGTATGTGTTGGCAGATATCGCCAGCATAAACATGAGGCACACCTGGAACCGTTGTTCTGAGAAAGAGAGAGAGAGAGAGAGAGAGAGAGAGAGAGAGAGAGAGAGAGAGAGAGAGAGAGAGAGAGAGAGAGAGAGAGAGAGAGAGAGGGAGGAGGGAGAGAGAGAGAGAAAGAGAGGGAGGGAGACAGAGACAGAGAAAGAGAGAGAGGAGAAAGAGAGAGAGACAAAGAGAGGGAGAGAGAAGAGAGAGAGAGAGAGAGAGAGAGAGAGAGAGAGAGAGAGAGAGAGAGAGAGAGAGAGAGAGAGAGAAAGAAGAGAGAGAGAGAGAAAGAAAGAAGAGAGAGAGAGAAGGGAAGAGGGAGAGAGAAGAGAGAGAGAGAGAGAGAGAGAGAGAGAGAGAGAGAGAGAGAGAGAGAGAGAGAAAAAAGAAGAAAGAGAGGAAGAGAGAGAGAGAAAGAAAGGGAGAGAGAGAGAGAGAGAGAGAGAGGAGAAGAGAAGAGAGAGAGAAACAGAGAGAGAGAGAGAGAGAGAGAGAATAAAAAGAAACAAAGAAGGAAGAGAGAGAGAGAATAAAGAGAAACAGAGAGGGAAGAGAGAGGAGAGAAGAAAGAGAGAGAGAGAGAGAGAGACTAGAGAAAATCAGAGAGAGAAGAAAGAGAGAGACTAGAGAAAAACAGAGAGAGAAGAAATAGAGAGAGAGTGAGAGAGAGAGAGAGATACTAGAGAAAAACAGAGAGAGAAGAGAGAGAGAGACTAAGACTACGTGTGTATTTGTGTGTGCGTGTGTGTGTGTGTTAGCGAGAGGGCGAGGAATGGGGGTGAGAGAGGGTCAGCGGGGGTATTACTACGTGTTGGGGGGGGAGTTGTGGGGGGGTGTAGACAAGTCCCTCTCTCCTTCTTCCACTCGCGTACCACCCTCCCCTTCCCCCTCCCTCACCCCACTTACCTTATCCCCCCTCCTCCTATCCCCCCCACCACCGAAGACCTTGAAAACCGGGGAAGGTGAACATTAGGGGATATTTTTTCAAAGGTTTTCGTTTTCTTTTCGTCCATTTGTGTTTCGGGCTAACTATTCGCATTCAAGTCTCCTTGGCGTATAATATCTTATGTAGTATATTATATAGTCTTACATGTCGTTGATTCATTAACGGACGGATATGTTACGTCTAAGATTATTCAATATCTCTAGAAATAATTGAGTTTGACAGCATGAACGTAGGCTAACCTCATCGGTTATTGATCGTGTCTAAGACTTCATAGAAAATGGGAGATGGACCGTCACTACATACGTCAGTATGTTAAAGGTAAAACATATGATATACATCATATTAAACTACTTAATTCATTTTTACTCGATGTTTTCATATCTGTATTAGAGCATCGTAGGTCGACCTTCACCAAGTGATAGTGAAACTAAGAGGCATAAGATTAAGCCTAATAGCTTGAAATAGTGTTCTGAAACAAGCACACTTTTTAAGATTACTTATTTCTCTTAATCAGTTGTTATATCAGTATCTAACTCTATAGTGCATGATTTCCTAGTAGGTCAACATGACCAAGACCGCTGACGTAAACACAATTCGCAAACCACAAACAAACAGCGTTACTCTACAACTTGGCAGTCAGGTGTGCGGGTTCTCTCCCCCTCCCCTCCGCCCCCCTCCCCCCCCTTCCCCATTCTGTCAGGAGTGTACCCCCAACCTTCCATCCTCCCTCCTCCCAACTTAGCCCCGCCCCCCACTTCCTTCAGGTTAACTGTGAGGCTATGGATGGGGTCCCAGCCAGAGCCCGAGTGCGCGGGCCCAGTGTCGTTCCGAGTGAGAAGGGAGTCGAGAGTCTATGCGGTTCCCCCGCTTGTCGTGTATGAGAGATCGACCGGGATCGCGCGATTACAGAGAGAACGCTTCCTTTTCTTTGCTCGGAGGCGAGAGATTATCAAATTGATTTTGAGTGACGGGTGTCTATGGATCCGCGGCGAGAAGCAAGGGCGTGTTTGCGGCTATGAGTGTTCCTGAGAGCAACTTAAAGGGCGAGCGGCGAGGCCACGAGGAGTGCGGGCCCGCGGCTGCTTCACTGGACGGGCCCGGCGTGTGAATGGCGAGCCTCCACCAGTGAAAGTCGTATGTCAGCTACCCACCTAGAAAGTGGCTGGACGTGTTCCTGGTCCCCCCAGGGAGAGCGCACGCGGCCGCACCTGTCGTCTTGTGCGTACGCTACACCTGCAGCACCGGTCGTCACGTGCCATATGTCCGGACATTGTTGGTGTCACGCATGAATGGAAGGTGCGAATGTTCGTGGTGTACATAACGTGACTCTCCAGTGTTAACCACGGAGTACTTGCAATATACAAGTGCCTGTCGTCCTGCATGTGTCAAATTGTACGTGTCTCTCATCGTCTGCACGTCCTAAACTACACGTGTTTGACTCCGCCTGCACGTACCGATTGACTAAAGGAAATTTATCCTTTTGTAATGTAACCAAAAAGATAACTGCTGATTAGTGTGTGATACTGCTCAACTGTGTATCTCTGACTGATAACATATATATCTAATCTTATCAAAAGAATTACAATCAATAATCGTGTTAGTGTGTGTGTGTTGTCAGCAAGAGCAGACGTGGCACTGCAGCTGCGTCTTTACCCGAGTGCAACGTAAAATCGAGCCTCCAGTGTGCTTCATCTCGGTGATCGACAACGCGGCACTTGAATGTGTGGTGCCAGGCACTGTCGAGGCATACACAGAGTGCCGAAATAGTGTGGGGAAGTGGTTACTCCATGTGGTTATCTGCAGTGTAAGTCAAGACGGTGACGCGTGTGTGTGTGGTGTTGGGAGAGCCTAAACGCCCCTCTTTGCTCGACGGTGCTGCCACAAGGGGCGGCCCAGCGGTCCTCGTCTTTACTCTGTGTCCCAACACCGCCTGTCACGGACCTCGGGAACTGTGACGGAGCACGGATCTGGAGAAATCACTCAGTAGCATCACAGTGTGTAGCTGGACCGCGTGAGAAGTGGGAGTTCTGTCCTGAGGACGTGGCTCTGCAGGGACGTTCGTTATACGAGGTCTTGAAGGTGACGCGTAATCCTTGTGCCACGGCCCTACAATGCTACGAGTGCGGATTTGGTGAAGTGTCAGTAAAAATATGCAAATGTGGACAGGATATACGCAGTGTTGAATTGATTCACGAGTGTTTCGTGGATCTCCAGTAGCGAGAACGTGCGGCAGTGTTGCGGTGATCTGCAGGAATAGCGTGGACCTGCGGGAGTATTGTGCCGCAGCCACGGGAGTCAGCCACTGTGACCATTGACCCATATTCTGGTGCCGTCTGCCGGTGCACCAAGTGGTACGTGTTCACGCTCGGCTGGAACCGAACGGCTTACACCCACGCATTGCAAGTCCAAGCCCGCCGTCCCATCCCGGCACCGCGACGGGCACGAAGGCCAGCCCGTGCCCGCCGAGTGCCAGCTGTAACCGCGCGGGCGCTCATGGCATGACGGGCGCCAGGCAACAAGTGGGTGGCGGGACCAGGACCAGCTCTGACCTGTGATCCATGAGTGAATGACATGCATCCAGGCTTGCTGACTGACGCCCCCGCTATGGCCACACAGCTCCAGGCCGCCTACGATCCCCGCCCGCCCACGCCGCCCACATCCCCGCCGCCGCTGGACGACAGCTTCATCGAGAGCGGCGTGAGGCTGACGGGCGGAGTGTGCAGGGCGGCCGAGGTGAGCCGCAGGACCATCTCGGAGGAGACTCGCCTCTCGCTCAGGGACATACACTTTATCGACAGCTCCTCGGGCTCCGAGGACGACGGGGGCGAGTGTGGGCGCCGTGATCGCGGCGAGAGTGCGTGCGAGGGCGGCGAGGAGGCTGGCAGGGAAGACGCCGTATTGATCCGTGACGAGGTGTGCGCAGCGGAGGGGGAGTCCGCCAGTGCTTCGGTGGGAGGTGACGAGCACACAGCAGCGCCGCGCCGCTCCCGCAGCCATGACGGAGGCCGGCCAGCTGCGGTCAGTGCGCCACCCAGTGAGTGTGTAATGCAACATAAGTGTGGTGCGGCGCCGCCCCCGGACACAGGTGAGGGCGCCGCGCCTCAGGCCTCCATGGCGGCATCCGACGCTGCCCATCAGCAGCCTGCAGGCTCGGGAAGTGCCATGGTCACTACGAGCTCCAGCGGCGCCCCTCTGCGCTCGGCCCTTAAGCGGGCAGGCCAGAGGAGCAAGGGGCACCGCGTCAGCATTAATGAGGCAAAAAATGAGTGTTTGGAGGCCGACTATGTGATTCTGGTGCATGAGGAAAATGAACCTCAACTTGTGTCGATTAGGTCGTTCGACCTGAGCCTCCTGCCGGGCTCAGGCGACGTGGAGCAGCTCACCCTCTCGCCGCCCGAAGGATACAAGGACTGCTTCAGCCACGCCGTGCACGAGACCATCGTCGACGACTCAGGTAGGTGTCGAGCGCCAACTTGGGCTACCTGCAGGCATAGGCGGAGGGATGGCATCATGGGTCGCGGAGTGCCACCCACACGCGCTTCGGCTCTCCGTCGCTTCCCGCCTTTGTTTGGAGAGGGAGTTCGGGAATTCACTCCATGGTGTTTGCACTCTTATTACACATTCATGATTCCCATGTCGAGGATCACCGTTTATTAAAGCGAGGTTATGGAGTGTCAACATCGGCGCGTCGAGGGTGGGCGCGTGGCGAGAGGGGAAGGGAGGCTGGGACAAAAGAGGACTTTTATCCCGTGCGAGGAAGGTTTTATTGCTCTCGCGGCAGAAGTATTTTAATAATGATGATACCAAGAATTGTGGTAGTTCTGAAATGATAATAGCAATAGTAATGAGAACGATGATGGTGTTGATGATATTAAAAACAAAAATGCTAATAATGATAATGATGATATCAATAACAATAATGATAAGAAATACCAATAATAATGACAGCAATAAACTCACCCGGGGGCATCCGCCAAACACATACTTCCTCGCGCTAATTCAAAACCTCATGGTTAATCCATACATTAAAACCCTCACAAACTCACACTACGCACCTCGCAAACAACACTCACACATTTCTCACACTACCACTCATACCTTCACCCCAATTCACACCTAGATAACACCAATCCATGATTTCATTAAGCTTATCACGTACTTCCTGTGTGCAACTATAAATATTTATATATAAGTACGGATGACTAGATGCCACAAATATAGGGCGTCCTTCATATACTGAAAAAAACAACAAAAAAAACGTACACAAGAGACAAGGATCGTCGCTATCCGGTCCAACGATCTCTTATCAGTGGGTTGTGTTTTTTGTATGATATCGGGAAAACAGGAATGTTAAGGAAAAAACAACATTTGTATATGTCGTGTCAGGTGACTATCTGATTTGTGTTTTATTGAGGTTCTAAGGTGAATGCAATGACATGTTACTTGTTGGTCCTTTAGATAAGACTTTGATTTATTGTGTATTTACTTGTTATCTTTGTAAACGTATTCTCGCACGAAACTATGCTTTCGTACACACACAAACACACACACAAACTCACACACACACACACACACACACACACACACACACACACACACACACACACACACACACACACACACACACACACACACACACACACACACACACACACAAAAACACACACACACACACACACACACACACACACACACACACACACACACACACACACACACACACACATACACACACTCAAGCAAACAAACAAACACAAACACATAAACAGACACGCCCAAAAAGTCCATACAAGAAGCTCATCAGCATTCAGGTAGTGAATTCAGTAACTGGAACCCCCCTCCATCCCTTCCCCATCCTCCCTATCTCCTTCGCCCATTTCATCCCATGTTTCTTACATCCGTCCCCATCCCCCTTTTTATCCCCATGTCTTCTCTTGAACCTTTTCCCCATCTCCAACCCGTTTCTCTCTTCTCCATCCCACTCCATCTCAGGCCCCCTACCCATTCCAATCCCACCCTTCTTACCCCCCATCTTCCCTTCCCCCCATCCCCATCACATCCCCATCTTCCCCAACCTCCATAAAAATCACACCGTGGCACCCAGCGAGCGTGACCCAGCGTGGCGGGTGCCTCATCACAGTGTATTACAAGATGCATCACCCGTGAACCTCCTTGTTTACTCTGGGATCTCATCTATGGCGTCGAAGCGTGATGGGGGAGTGGGGTGGGGGGTGGGGGGGTGGGAGGATGATGTAGATGACGTTTTTGGAGGGGGAGGGGGGTGGCATGGGTCGTTGGTTGGCACCCTCTTCCTCCCTCTTCTCCGCCCTACCCCTCTGTATGGTGTAATTATGAATCGCCCTTTTCGTAAATATGTGACTTTGTTTAGAGAGGAGAGGACAGAAGGGGGGGGGGAGAAGGAAAGAAGAGGGGAGAGGGAGAAGGATAAAAGGAGAAGAGGGAAATAGAGGGAAGGGAGAGAGGGGATAGGAAGGAATAGGGAGAGGGGAAAGGAGGGAAGAGGGGGAAAGGAAAGGAGATAAGATGGAAAAAGGGTGAAGAAGAGACAGGGAAGAGAGAAAGGGAGGGAAAGGAGCGAGGGGGCAGGAGGGAACAGGGAGTGGGGAAAGAAGGGAAGGAAAAATGGGGGGGGGGTAGGTAGTACGTGGATAAGAGGGAAATGCTTGTTTCGGTGGCGCGCGCATTATCTGTTCCGGGTTTATCCAGGTTTTTATTTATGGATGGCGGGATAGTCAAAGAGTTTGGAAAGATAATCCCAGAGGGAGGGAGGTAAAGAGAAAGAGAGAGAAAAAGAGGGCGAGGGAGAGAAAGAAAGAGAATGAGAGAGAGAGAGAGAGGAAGAGAAAGAGAAAGAAAAATAAAAATAAAAATAAAAAGAGGGAGAGGGAAGGAGGAATAGGAGAGGAAGAGCGAGATGAAGAGAGGGAGAGAAAAGAGAGAAAGAGCAAATACAAAAGGAGGAAAATTGTTTGCCCGACCAATCCGATAGTTTACATTACCTATGCGCATGGACGGCCGATTCCAGATTCCAATAGAGGGGAACAACAAAATGAATTATAGAAGGGAATACTAGAGGAAGATTTGAAAAAGAGAGGGGGAAATAGTTCCATGAAGAGAGGATGGTTTTCCAGCAGCGATAGAGGCCAGGGTTTCCAGCAGAGATGCAGGGTAGGATTTCCAGCAGAGATGAAGGGCAGGGTTTCCAGCAGAGATGAAGGATAGGGTTTCCAGCAGAGATGCAGGGCAGGGTTTCCAGCAGAGGCCGAGGGCAAGGTTTCCAGCAGAGATGCAGGGCAGGGTTTCCAGCAGAGGCCGAGGGCAGGGTTTCCAGCAGAGGCCGAGGGCAAGGTTTCCAGCAGAGGCCGAGGGCAAGGTTTCCAGCAGAGATGCAGGGCAGGGTTTCCAGCAGAGATGCAGGGCAGGGTTTCCAGCCGAGGGCAGGGTTTCCAGCAGAGATGAAGGGTAGGGTTTCCAGCAGAGATGCAGGGCAGGGTTTCCAGCCGAGGGCAGGGTTTCCAGCAGAGATGCAGGGCAGGGTTTCCAGCAGCGATAGAGGGCAGGGTTTCCAGCAGAGACCGAGGGCAAGGTTTCCAGCAGCGACAGAGTGCATTGTTTTCAGCAGCGATAGAGGGCAGGGTTTCCAGCAGAGGCCGAGGGCAAGGTTTCCAGCAGCGATAGAAGAGAGGGTTTCCAGCAGAGACCGAGGAGAGGGTTTTCCAAGAGAGACGGAAGAACAAGGGAAGTGGCGAAGGAAGGCTCAGACGAAGGGGATTTCCAGCAGAGGAAGTGGCGTAAGGGGTTGAGGCCGACCGAGAGGATAGGCGGGCTGCGATGTCGTAAAAGAGTCTCCCTCTGCTGTTAGTTATTGTTTCCATGTTGGCGTTTGATGAACATGTCAAGTGCGTTGTGCAGCGGCTGTTGGCAGCGTCTGTGACATAGTTGGCGGGAAGAAGCATTACGAGTGCTCATATTGAGCCTTCTTGCGAAGATACGTCTCATTTGAGTTGTAACTTTCTGTGTAAGTAAAATGGACCTTTTTTCCGACGCCGATGCATCAATCACCTGGTTGAACGCGATGCGAAGTTCAACTCTTATGTGGAGGAGAACGGTCTCTCTCTTCTCTTCTCTTCTCTCCTCTTTCTCTCTCTCCTCTCCTCTCCTCTCTCTTTCTCTCTCCTCTTCTCTTCTCTTCTCTTCTCTCTCTCTCTCTCTCTCTTCTCTCCTCTCTCTCTCTTCTCTCTCTCTTCTCTTCTCTCTCTTTCTCTCTCTCTCTCTCCTCTTCTCTCCTCTTCTCTCCTCTCCTCTCCTCTCCTCTCCTCTCCTCTCCTCTCTCCCTCTCTCTCCTCTCCTCTCCTCTCCTCTCTCTCTCTCTCTCTCTCTCTCTCTCTCCTCTTCTCTTCTCATATCTTCCCTTCTCTTCTTTCTCTCTATCTCTCTATCTCTCTATCTATTTATCTATCTTCATCTATCTATCTGTCTTTTTTCTCTGCCTCTTTCTCTGCTGTCGTCTGTCGGGGAGATACGTCGGCGAGTGACGTAGTCGTTTTGTGCGTTGAATCATGTCAGTCATGTACACCGAAGCACCATGTGCACACATCCCATCTATTCAACGACAGTTCCTCCCTCCCCCCTCCCTCCTTCGAGCTGCACATGAGCACGCCGCGGTGCACGGAAAACCCAAAGAAAGAAATGAAAGAATGGCTGCGCGGCTGAGACTTTCTCCTTGCATGACCAACTACCGTCACTTACACACGGCGAGGAAAGTCATGAGGCTGTGAATCATCTCTTGCCTTGTCTCGGCAGCATCGCACTTGTGACTGATGCCTGCGATAGCCGGCGATTCCCTCTTCCTCGAAGTGCTTCGATAGGCATCTTTCTTTTCAAACGCCCGCGATGTAGTTTGCAATATTCGGTCATCGATGTGCAAATATTCATTAAAACCAGGATATCCAAAAGCGTTGTCGATACGTTAATACCATACACAACGTTTTTTTCATTTTTTTTTTTCATTTTTTTAAATTGAAGGACATGACGATACAAATAAATCCCTCTCAACACCCACGAGAATACTCGGCTGCACGGCTCAGTAACAAGGCCTTAGTCACCAGCGACTGACAACGCTCAGTGCCTCGCGCCGTTCCTCTTGTTCGCTTCACCAACACCAAGGAAGGAATGCGGTCGGGATGATGCCTTGATGGGACAGTCCTTCAAGGCTCGAGCGCTGCCTTGAATTTTTTTTAGGAGGGAGGGGGAGGGGGGTTGAGGAAGGAGGGGGGGGGGGCTCAAGTGGGCAAGGGGGTTTGAGGAAGGATTGTGAAAGGGGGCTGGGGGACGCGGGCGAGGGGGATTGGGGAGGGAGGGAAGGGGATGTGAGGGGGGGAAAAGACATTTGGGATTGTGTGGATTTTTTAGACTCATTATTGTCTTTTAAGGAAAACTCATTTCCTTTTAACTCCCCCGAATTAACGGTCATGGAATCTGTTTAAAGGGAAAAAGCACGAGGTCATTTTGTAAATCTGCCAGCTTGCTTTTTTTCCACGGGAACTGTTACAGCTTAAAATTTGAGTTGCACAATGGAAAAATAAACTAGCGGCAAGCGTGTGATTTCGAGCAGAAAGAGAAAGGGAATTAGAAAGAGGAGACACAAGAGAAAGAGAGAAATGGGGGAAGAGGAAAAGATGTGTAATATATATGATATAAGATATATATATGTATATATATATGTATATATGTATATATATATATAATATATATATATATATTATATAAAATATATATAATAATATATATAATATATATATATATATATATATATATATATATATATATATATATATATATATATATATATATATATATGTATATATATTATATATATATATATATATATATATATATATATATATATATATATATATATATTATATATATATATATAAATATCTATCTATCTGTATATATGGATAGATAGATAGAGAGAGAGAGGAAGAAAGAGGGCGAGACAGCGTCAACACAGGGCACAGAGGAACACCGTGCCATAAGTGCATTACCCATTATGTAGATCAGACACTCTCCCGATTCCATTTCCGAGAGTAATCACACACAGCAAGCAGAGTCTACATGCAACTGATCCATGCCTGGTGGGTAGGAGAGGGGGAGGGGAGGGGGAAGGGACGTCATGCACGGAGAATGGGAGATTTTTAAGAATACAAAACACTAGTAAAAGTACTTGGTATTGACTTTAGCGACTCAGCTTGCATGACCAAGTGGTTGCATGACCTCGATATCCTTCAAGATTTTAACTGGTTGTTGTTTTTCTTTGTGTATTCTTTACTTTATTTTTCTTTTTATTTATTTCTTTGTTTTTTTTTTTATCTTTCTCTTGGTAAAGTTATTTCATCATTTTCTTCTAACCTCTCGATCCGCTATGGAAAATGTATAGTTCAAAGGGATTTTATGTTTATCTACTTGATTACGTCTATGTTATTTCTATTTTCTTAATCCATATCTTAGCTACCCCCCCCCCCCGAAAAAAATCCCCTTCCTCCACCTACTACCCCCTCCCCCCCCCAAATGCGACTCCACACCTACACATACACCCCCAATAATAACAAAAAACACAAACACACACACATACACCCCGCATCGCTCCCTTTCTGACTGTGACCTACTTTACTTTCTGGAGGAGAGGGAGGAGGAGGAGGAGGGGGGGGGGTGAGCTCTTATAGTACTCCTTCTTTGCTATCGACCCTTAACTCCCCCCCCCCTCCTCCTCTACTCCCTCACACACAGACAAATACGCGACCTGACCCTGAATGAGGTTGCTCTTGAGAGAACTAACCCCACCAACCTCTGCTTCCCCCCCTCCCCCCTCCCCCCTCCCTCACTCCTCTTCCTCTTCGAACACCTCCCCTATCTCTCATGGAGAACTTACTCCCTCTTCTAAAAACCTTCTTCTCACTCCTCTTCTAAAAACCCTCCCCCTCCTCTTCTACCCTCCCTCCCTTCCCCCCTTACTCCTTCCCCCCTTAGCCCTTGTGGTATCTCCCTCACTCCATCGTAGATAGGTTTCCAATGTCACTTCTTCAGCTACTGATATGATTGTGCTCTATAGCTGTTGAAGTGACACGCGAGGAGAAAGAAGCGGTGTAGAGAGGCGATGTAGCGTTGTAGTGCTGTGAAGGAGTTTATTTATCCAAAATAACTATTTAATGAGGAGTGGGTTTGTTTAGAATCACTTGGAAGTAGCGGTCTAGAAGGATCTATGTGCTTTAATGATCTGCGTTGTTCTTTTGTTTCTTGTTCAATAGTTTTTTTCTTCTTCTTCGAAAAGGGAAATTGAGAAAGTTTGTTGTTTTTTTGTGTGTGTTTCTGAGGATTATAGAGAAAATGTTGTT
>NW_028234403.1:51005486-51010486 GCF_977035675.1 Penaeus japonicus
ACTTGGCCTATTTCCTTGAAGAGTCCCGGCGCGCCCTTGCACTCCTTACCTGGGGCTTAAAAGGGGCTTTCGAAGACCTTCCTGCGGTCTTTTCCGCCCTCTTGCTCCTCGTGGATTTGTCGCGCTTGTGCTGGAATACGACGCCGGGCTTTGTGTGTATCGGGAGACGTGACAGAAAACGGGATTACTTAGGTTTTCTTATAGGTCTGTGATTTGGTTTTGCGATTTTTGTTGTTTGGTTTTGGTGGTTGATAATGACTTTCTCAGTTTTGCGATGTGGTTGTTGTATCTCCTGTGTCAGTTTATTGAGGTATCGTTCTTGTTTTTTTTTTATAGCGAAGATAAATATTTTCTACCTTTTCTTAAGCCAGCTTTATCGTCAGGAAAGATTTCTGGTTCCCCGAAGAAATATAATCCGATACAGTGCTCGGGAAGCTGCCATAACAGTATGATCATATGTGAGGGTCATGTGCAATAGTTGCCTAATGCGCGCCATGATTCAAGTAACGCTCGGTGTGCAGAGGATCTTGCATGACCACCCTGTTCCTTCTCTTCCTCACCACCTTCCACACACACACACACACCAGGACGTCCTCATCCTTCAAGGCACGTTTGTGCGATTTTTCCTTGTCACTCCCGATATTAAAACTTTTTGGTTCTCAAGGGAACAAGTTTATTACTTTGTCTCCTCCGTGAGAGGTGGATCTTCTGGCTCCACTATCTGTTTTTACAATTTGTTTTTGAACATTTGCATTCAATCAATCGTTCGTTTATCAACTATTCTATCCAATCAATCATTACTTCTCTTAGCGACTTGCTTCCCTGTAGGATTCGCCCTCAGGATATCGTCTGTACGACTAAAGGGCCTCAGGGACGTGTACGCTCATCCCACAGCAACAACGTTTCCCATGCCTGTTGGTCAGTAGTTCACATAATGGGAATTCCTCTCCTTGTTGTGCCACATGCGAGTTGCTGTGAAGTGTGCCGCCGGCGTTCCCTGCTGCGTGGCCTAACTGGCAGTACATCTTTACAAAGCGTGTGTTCTCTCTGACCCGCCATTCTCTACTCCTTCCCTTTCCCTTCTGCCAAAGCGAGTCCAGGTACCGAGAGCGCGGTCTTTACACTCTTCTCAAACAACTGTGGTTCGTTTCTGTTCTCTCAACACAGCCTATGCAAGGTCTGTGTTATCCCTGTTCTTTCAACAGTCTAAATGAAATCGGCGTTCTTCATCCGTTCTTTACGTCCTTCTGAAATCCGTGTTCACTCACTTTTTTTTCTCAACATCGTCTCTAGAGTATTTATTCTCTTTTTTTTCTTTCAACAAAGTCTCCCCGCTATCTCAACACAATCTCTACAAAGTATGTTTTGTTCTCCCTGTTCTCTCATCACAACCTCTAGAAAGTATGTGTTCTCCCTGTTCTCTCAACAGTCTTTACAAACTTTGCGGTCTTTCTCTTTTCCTACGTCCCCTCTTTACCCCCCCCCCCCACACACACACCTTTCTCTCCTTTCTGGCGGAACCAGTACAAGCACAGAGATGTACGCGAGACCAGACGATCCAGCTGATGGCCGGAAGTAACGTAAGCGCTAAAATAACAAGCGGAATTAATAAGGCCGGTCGAAAACCTCCCGTGTGCGCCACTTCAAGCTAATGCGACGGTCTAATTGCTTGTTAATTGCACCAGCGCCGTTGATTATCTGTCATTATGTACACTGGATATGAATGAGATGATGAGTTTCCAGTGCTTGATAATTTAAAGGCTAGTAAAGATTAGATTTTATATGATTCATATGATATCGCTGACGAAAGGAATGAGGGTTACGGCTACAGCCTATATACAGCGTCTTTCTTGATGTTAAGATTATGGGAAGAAGGTTTTAGTGGCTAAGGAATGTGGGACAACGCGCCGCATACGATGATTACGGTTCTTAAAGAATAAAGCGTATGATATTACACGAGCTGTTTTTACGAGCTTGGATGGTACTAGCCACGTGTGTGTGTGTGTTGTTTGTTTGTTTGTATGCTTGTTGGTTGGTTGGTTGCTTGCTTGCTTGGTATGAGTGTGTGTGTGTGTCTGTGTATTTGTCTGCTTGTGTGCTATGTTTACTCACTGCACAATCACACACACGCACATACCGTATAAGTACACGAATAATAATTATCCCCAGATATTGTTCTCATCCCATTTATCCGTCGACGAAAGTTCACCGAACAAGACCCTATTTTCGGCCCTCTTCCTCGGGACAAAGCCATCCCATCCCTCGTGAATCAGTGTTGACATTTGATCATCGACGAGAGATAAGGTCAGCCGAAGATAAAGGGAAAACGCAAAAGGTCACCTAGCAGCCCTCCTGACCTCGTTGCCCTTAATCCCTTCGGACAAAAATAGATCTTTTGGATCACTCTTAATTGCGGCTTAAAATGCAAACCGGACAGAAAGAAAGACACTTGCCTCCTTCGTTATCTGGAGCAGCGATAACAATAGGAGTCCAGGAATACCCTTGTGTGAGTCATTGAGGTCAGCGGGCGTGGGGTGAAGGAAATGGCATGGTGCTGCTTTGGTTATGGTGAAGCTATTGTGTGTTCTGGTGAAGGAGACTGTTTATTGCTGTGGTTGTGGTGAAGGCAACTGCTTATTGCTGTGGTTATAGTGAGGGTGTTGTGGTGAAGGAAATTGCTTGTTACTGTGGTGTGTGGTGAAGGAAACTGCTTGTTGGCATTGCCGTTGTTGTGAAGGAGACTGCTTGTTGTTATTGTGGCTATGGTGATGGTATTGCATCTTCTGGTGAAGGAAACTGTGGTTGTGGTGACGAAGACTACTTGTTTCTGTGGTTGTGGGTAAGCTATTTGTTGGTACTGTGCTATGGTTAAGATAGGTAGAGTGAAATTATGAATGGTAGTGATTGGTCGTATCTAGAACTTTTGCGATTGTCGGTATAGTGTCATTAGGATTATGGTAGTGTCTGGTCGTCCTGAGAGGTCGCATGAAAACTATTGCGGATGGTCGTAGGAATCGTGGCAGTTAGGGCCAGTGATAGGCAAATTTTGGCATTGGTAATCAGGAACGGTGCCGGAAAGCGGTAGCGTGTGAAAGGCTGAGTGACAGGAATGTAATGGATTCGCGAGATCATTCTCTCTTTGTAAACGTCTGACGCGTGTTTGTGTTGTATGAAAGATTCTTAGCTGTGTTGCTTTTGCACTTTGCAGGCATCGGATGCCAACAAGGGGCTCGGTAACCTTCTTTTTTTTTCTTTTCTTTTTTTTCTTTGCTCGCCAAACTGATTTGTTTTGCCGAGAAAGAAAGAAACAATTTCCAATACATTTTGTTTCCCCCTCTTATAGATTTCTGTTAAGAACGCAACGGTTTTGTTTTATTTATAACTTACTTTAACGGTAACTGAAAAGCGTTTTTGCCATTTGTTGAACGAAGTGACACGAGAATTCCGTTTTGATAAACAGGAGAGAAGGGAGGGAGGTAAACAGGGAAGAGAGAGAGAGAGAGAGAGAGAGAGAGAGAGAGAGAGAGAGAGAGAGAGAGAATATGAAGAAGGAGAAGAAAAAACCGAGGCAGAGAGAAAAAAAAGAAAAAGAAAGGGGAGCTCGCCATAACTCCCCAGTATTTTCTCTCGTTCCGGATACCTTTCTGCCAAGCGAACTTCATAGCGAGTCCCAAAATGTGTTCATCCGATTCGCCAGTCGCTTTATGTTCCGCTTTCGAGGGCGCTTGATTTCGAGCCGCGGCGCCAGCGTAGGTCATGGTCTGAAATCAGTTATCGGCCTTTCGCGGCAGGATAAAATTGGACATTTCCTCGTCATCGGCCGTAATTTTGCCAATAACCCTTCGGAAATTGGCCGTTTGGCTTATTAGATTTCCTCAGGTTAATGTGATTATCATTGGCGGCGCATGAGGCATTGCGTCACGCTAGGGCTCCATCAGGGGTGTGTGTATGCGCTGGGTTAGGCTCGACTGAAATGGAAGTCATACATATGTATGTATATTCATGTATTCCCGTATACAGAACACACACACACACACACACACACACACACACACACACACACACACACACACACACACACACACACACACACACACACACACACACACACACACACACATATATGTATGTATGTATGTATGTATGTGTGTATCGATCTATGTGTATATAAGTAGACACATATAGTATATAGAGACATGTACACATGTATTTGCAGTAACCCCCAACAACAATCACAGTCCCTTTGTCCAAGAGCAAAAGATAGAAGAAGTGCTTCGAGCAGAGATGCAGCAGGTTTTAATTTAGTCTTGCCAGGTTCGCCGCAGAGGGAGTGAAATATGAACGCCTTTAACTGCCTCTAGCACTCCTAAGTTTGTGGCAGCAGTAGTTCCAACTGTCAACTTTCCGCTTGCGTTTCGACGATTTATGGATTTTCATGTATTTATTTGAGTCTTGGGGGTGTGTGTAGCGAGGAGACGTGTGAATTATTTTGCTGGAAATCTAAATCAAAGTTTTGGGGGTGACTTTGTACATCTACTTTGCATTTGGTGATTATTTTTTCTTGTAGTTATTATTGTCACTAACCTTTGTGTTTCTCGTCGGGTCAAGCATGGTTGATTTTTTCTTCCTTTTCTTAATTAGTTTTTAGTCATTCATCAACACCGTCGAAACTGCATTGTTGAACAAACATGAGCAAGAATTGAATTTCGAGCGGATCCTGTGCATGACGGACCAATTCTTTCTCGTCGCATGCACAGGCGGAACAGCACATCAGCTGACTCAGCACCCGCGTCGCCGCGTTCTTCTCCCGCCCTTGTTCCGTCTCTCTGCATGGCGCACGGACGTGGAAGACCCCTTTGTAAATCCTCGGGAGATTAATCTAGGAGGCCCTTTTTATCTCCTGCTCTCGTCTTCCTTTTTTATTGCGGTTGAGAAAGGTTGAAAGCCTCCTTTTTAAACTCGTGTGAGCGGATCGGATTCAATTGAAATAATTTGGGATT
>NW_028234403.1:51022986-51042986 GCF_977035675.1 Penaeus japonicus
GACCTCAGCCTATTGCGTTCAGCGCCACCCGACCCTTCCACTATTAGGTATCAATAACCCTTAAATGTCCCTTACGCCATTATCCTCTAAGCTATTACCCCTAGCCCCCTCCCCCCTCCCAGTCATTCCTCTCCTTCACACCCTCCCGTACTTGACCTACTCTTACCCCCATTCCTTTTGCACTATCCCTTTCCCTATCCATTCCGTTATAGCGCTCTGTCCCTCACCCTCCTTCGGCTTCTCCTCCCCTACCCTTTCCCTGGGGTCTGGGAGATAGGACTAGCCCGCTCTTTCTCTCCTTCTCTCCTTCGCCACTCGCAGGAAGCCTTTGTTGCGCCTGCCACCACCCTTGCCTCGGGCGCCCGATTCTCGCTCGCCACTGGTCGCTGTTTGTCGCTGGCTGCTATCACGGGCGGTGGCGTCCAGGCGGAGGGACGTTTTTTTTTTTTTTATCTCTTCGGTTTCACTCTTTAGTTTCTTTCTTAGTCTCTCTCTCTCTCTCTCTCTCTCTCTCTCTCTCTCTCTCTCTCTCTCTCTCTCTCTCTCTCTCTCTCTCTCCCCTCTCTCTCTCTCTCTCTCTCTCTCTCTCTCCTCTCTCTCTCTCTCTCCTCTCTCTCTCTCTCTCTCTCTTCTCTCTCTCTCTCTCTCTCTCTCCTCTCTCTCTCTCTCCTCTCTCTCTCTCTCTCTCTCCTCTCTCTCTCTCTCTCTCTCTCTCTCTCTCTCTCTCTCTCTCTCTCTCCTCTCTCCCCCCCTCTCTCTCTCTCTCTCTCTCTCTCTCTCTCTCTCTCTCTCTCTCTCTCTCTCTCTCTCTTTCCCCCCCTCCTCTCTTCTCTCCCTCCCTCTCTCTCTCCCTCTCTCCCTCCCTCTCCTCTCTCCCCTCCCCCCTCTCTCTCTCCCCTCTCTCTCTCTCTCTCTCTCTCTCTCTCTCTCTCTCTCTCTCTCTCTCTCTCTCTCTCTCTCTCTCTCTCTCTCAACCTTGTCATTGACCCCTTGGAATATTGTGTGAGTCATGAGTGACTAACCGTTTATTGAGTCACGGATTGCTTAATCATTTGTTTGCGAGTCAGTGGTCGATTGGCTATTCATCAGTAAGGTACGAATTTTGGGTCAGGGACGGCCTTGATACACACATTAAAAAAACTCATGCATAGCCCCTACTCTCCCTATAAACACACACACACACACACACACACACACACACACACACACACACACACACACTTGCACACTTGCACACTTGCACACGCACTCACTCATGGCACATCCTTGTGATTCCGTGTGTAGCACCTCTTGAAGAATGTTCACATGGGATCCTCTTGGGTAAGTCTCAGCCTCTCATCTCCGACTCGAGTTCTGCAAAGAGAAGACGAGACGCTAAGAAGAAGAAAAAATAAAAGGTTAGAAAGAAAGTAAAAGGAGAAATAACGGGTCAAAGAAACGAAATAAAACGCGAAAAGAGATAAAGCAAGAAAGAAGAAGGGGAAAAAATAGAGAGGCTGGACCCTAAATCGATAACCACAGACGAGAAGGCCCTCCACCCCCTTCTGACGGTCAACCCCTCCCCCCCTACACACACACACCTCCCCGACCCCCTCCTCCCCCCCATCGGATGTGGCCGTTGAGATGCTTCGTCCAACAAATATTACGGTCACACGAGTCCAGAAGTTTCTTTAATATACCAGTCAGAAACATTCGCGTGTTATCGGGGGAGAAATATCTTTCATAACCCGATCGGAAGGACTTTGAGCGTTCTGTGCTATCTGAAGATACGGTTTGGTGCGGATAATTTACAGCGACTGTCAACTGAGAGCTTGCTGATATTACTTAGGGACTTCCGCCAGCTGGGAGGGATTCTTGGACCGGCTGGAAGGGATTCTTATGCCAGCTGAGAGGGATTCTTGGGCTAGCTGGCCGAATTATGTTGGAAGTTTGGTATATATGTTTACTTGATGCGAGTGGCAGTAGAGCACACGAGGTACCATTCCATAAGCAATATTCTTGCATGCAAGAGAAAAAGAAAAAAAGAAAACAAAAGCAAAAAAGATTCACCGAAAGAAAATACAGAATGCTATTTTGAGCAGATAGTAGCGCTATCTGGAGGAAGAAATATTGACACTGACAGCTGGAGAAAATATTGAAACTACCCTCTGAAGACGTTCCCAGTGACTCGCAAAGACATCTCTCTTATCTTGGGAGGAAAATGACATTTCTCGCATCGGCTAGAAAATGTTACTTTATTCCCGGGGAAAATTACCAGAAAAGCTTGGAAGAGATGGGCGGTGAAGGAGAGAGAGGGCGCTGGGGGAAGAGAATTACGGCTATTAAGCCAGTAGAGAAAATCAAGCTACTATTTTGGGAGTGGGGTTCTCTGGATAGAGAAGGGGTGGAATGGAGGGTGAGAGCTCCATGTACAGTAGTTCATCCTGCAACCAGTGTTTTGTACAAGTTGCGGGGGGGAGAGGGGTGTGTTCCATCTATCCCATCGTACTTCTACTGTTTCCTGAATCGTTTACTACAACTTTGCCACTAAAGAGACGGGGGCGGGGCGGGGGGGGGGGGGTATTCCGTCCAGCTCATCCTACATCTACTGTTTTCTACCATTGTTTACTACTATTATTAACCACTAAGAAGGGGTGGGGGGGTAGGTAGGAATATTCCATTCTTACTCATCCTCCAACCAAAACTATCAACCATAAATTACCTTTTCTTCAGGGATATACTGAGGTCATCTCCGAGGGAACACTGTGACCCTTTCGAGACAACGGAAATCCTGTGTAAATGCAACCTGGCAGCGACCTAAACCATAAAGCTGCAAGTGTAAAGAAAGGAAGGAGATGGAGGAGGAGAAAGAAGAGGGGGAGATGAGGAAGAATGAAAGAGGGAGATGGAGGAAAAGATGAAGGAAGATATAAAAAAAAATATGAAGGCAGAGAAGAAGGAAGGAGAGGTGACAGAGAAGAAGTAGGGAAAAAAAGATGATAAGAAAAGAAAATGAGATAAAGATGAGGGATGTTGCGAAGGAAAAGAAAACGGAGGAGACTGTTAAAGATGAAGAAGAAGAGGAAACAGAGGAAGAAGTAGGAGGAGAAAAGGAAGGTCTTAAATATAAATACAAAAAAGATGGATAAAAGTTGTAGTAGCAGAATTAGAAAGAAATGTAAAACAAACAAACAAAAAACAGAAGCAGATAAAGAAAGAAGAAAGGAACTGCCAGAAATATTAGTACAAGTGAGAGAAGGAAAACATCTTCCATCGTATCAGACGTCCACTAGAACCCCCCCCCCTCCCCCTCCCCTTCTCCCCCGGCCACATAACATACGCATTCGTGGCCCGGGTAATCTTCAGAATCCCAGGTCAGGACATCAGGGCCTGAGCCAAGCTTGTCCTCCCCTCTCCCCCCTCCCCTTATCCCACCCTTTCCCCTCTTTCTTTTCGTTTCTGTCTTCCTACTTCTTTTTCTCATTTCTCTTATTTTTCCCGCTTCCTCTATTTTTCTTTTTTTCTCTCTCCCCCCTCCCTCCTTTCATTCCCCCTCCCCCCTCTCCGTCCTCCCTTACTCAATCCTCCCTTCCCCTCTTTCTCTCCTAGTTTGACCTTCCTTGACCCTAAGACCCCCCTCGGCACCTTTGTCACAGACGAGGTCACTCACCTCTCGAAGGGGTAGGGGGAGGGGGAGGGGTGATGGATAGGGAGGGGGAAGGAGAGAGTGCCTTTAGTATGGCGTATTACAGTGGGTGTTAGCCTGTGTTTTGTTGTGATGTGGTTCGGTTTTATGGTGTTTTCTGTTGCGTTAGGATTTATAACGGTTGAGAGGGAGGGGGGGGGGTAGTTTTTCCATCTAAAGGGAACACATGGAATGGGGAGGGTGATGTATGTAAAATTTTATGAAGGTTAGAAGAGAGGTGTATAACAAAGGGTTAGTCGGACACCTAAAAACACGCAGAGACAAAGGGGATATTATTATTATTATTATTAAGGGGGGAAATTGAGAGTTAAGGGAATCCTTTGTCCGCGGAGTTATTATCCAGATATGATTTCATCAGCGAAAAATGCCGTGATATGTGTTATGATTTCATAAACGGTATGCGGAGATAACAAATACAAAGCTCGTTTTTGATCTTCTGTACCTGTCTGTATCATTAACATTCATCTTGGCGTTAGTATCTTTTTTTGTTTACTTTTCATTACCTGCACCTTTCCGGTAGTTAGATATGCATATTTCATAAACGCCGATTATCTGGCATCCCCTTTCTCGTACTTGGAAAAATGTGAAATTTCGAGAAAGCTGTGGGTGTAATGAGGCGGACAGTCGGACCGTGATGTCCATGGTGGCTCGGTGTCCCCGCGGCCAGAGACTCATAAGCTCGGTGTCCAGCGGGACCAGCGCCGGACACTGCCTCGGGCGCTGGAGTGAAAATCCTGCAGGCGAGTGAAAGTGCCCGCAGGCGTTCCCTTCGGCGGGGAAGTGCCATCAGTAGTAAGTGTTATTGCTTCTGTCCAGCTTATTCCGCTATTAGCATAGATGCCTTGGGATGTTTTTTTTTAAGGGGGACGCTTCGATAGCTGATTGCCGTGACGCTCTCTCTCTCTCTCTCTCTCTCTCTCTCTCTCTCTCTCTCTCTCTCTCTCTCTCTCTCTCTCTCTCTCTCTCTCTCTCTCTCTCCCTCTCTTTCTCTCTCTCTCTCTTTCTCACTCTCTCTCACTCTCTCTCTCACTCTCTCTCGCACACCCTCTCTCTCTCTCTCTCTCTCTCTCTCTCTCTCTCTCTCTCTCTCTCTCTCTCTCTCTCTCTCTCTCTCTCTCTCTCTCTCTCTCTCTCTCTCTCTCTCACACTCTCTCTCTCACTCTCTCTCACTCTCTCTCTCACTCTCTCTCTCACTCTCTCTCTCTCGCACTCTCTCTCTCTCTCTCTCTCTCTCTCTCTCTCTCTCTCTCTCTCTCTCTCTCTCTCTCTCTCTCTCTCTCTCTCTCTCTCTCTCTCTCATAGGCCCCTGCTCCTCTAAGCATTAATCTCAGGTTGTATTTGGAGTTCAAGTATAAATATAAGACGTTTTTTCCGCAGACTTTCTCGCTTGACTTCGCCGCTCCCAGACTCTTCCATTGTGAGGTTGTGAGGGGGATAGAAACAACACATATAACCACTGTGAGGGAGTGTATGTCTCCCCGTAGACTCATGAGGGGAGAGTCCAAGCGTGAGGGATAAGAGGTGGTGGGCGGCTTGCTGGATGAGTACCTGGGAGGGTGGGTGGCTTGGTGGGCTGGTGGGTGGCTTGGTGGGCTGGTGGGTGGCGTGTCGGGCGAGCTATGTTAAAGTGAGATGGGAGGACGTGTGTGAAAGGGAAGCTGTTCGATGTTGGCCTTTGGTGGAGTTGTGAGGCCGAGTAGGATGAGGAGGTGTGTGTGTGTGTGTGTGTGTGTGTGTGTGTGTGTGTGTGTGTGTGTGTGTGTGTGTGTGTGTGTGTGTGTGTGTGTGTGTGTGTAGAATAAAAATTGAAATGGAATGAGTAATTGTATGAGGGTAAAGTGGGACGTGCAATTGGATGAAATTCGAATTCATTGAGGAGACGATGAATTATTGAATAACATAGTAGAACAAGGACGGTGTAAATCGAACGCATTGTTAATGAGGCTGATAGAAGCGACTCGTGTTACGATGTTTTGATGTAAACATGGACATTATGGGAATTAGGCGTCAGCTCTAATGGGAAATGGCGGGGGTGGGGGGGTGGGGGGGGTGCATTAAGCGAAAACAGAGAAGAGGGAGAGAGGGGGGGGGGGTGACGTAGGAGGGAAGGGAAGCAACAATGCAGGGATGTGAAGGGAAGGAAGTGTCCTGCTGTCTTAGGGAATGGAAAAAAGAATGAAGATGCAGGTGTGATGTTGATGGGAAATGGAAGAATGGAAAGTGTGTGTGTGTGTGTGTGTGTGTCTGTGTGTGTGTGCCTGTGCCTGTGTCTGTGTACTTCTGTACTTGTGCTTGCCTGCACGCACTCCTACTCAAACAGAGAATAATAGGTATCGAGGATGCAGAGCGCGAGCGCTGGGGGAACCTCGAAGCCGGACGAAAACAAAGAGAAAATTCGTGGAAGGTTGTAATCGAGTGGGAGAGCGAGGAGAGGGAGACTCCCGGACGAGAAAGTAGCATGAGAGAGCGATGTGGAGGGAAAGGATGGAAGGAGGAAGAGGAGAGGGAAGAGGAGAAGGACGGGGGGAGAAGAGGGAGCAGGTATTGAGGGAACGGAGGAATGGAGGAAAAGGGAAGGAGAGGAGGGCAAGAGTGAGAAGACGTTAAGGAAACGGAGGGAAAGAGGAAGAAGGGAGTGAAGGGAGGGGAGAGGGAGTACGTACTGGGGGAATGGAGGGAAGGAGGAAGAGGGGAGGAGAAAGTAGGTAACGAGAGAACGGAGGGAAAGGGGAAGGAAGAAGGAGAGGTGGGCACGTGAGAGCAGATGACGAGGGAAGGAGGAAGAAGTGAGAGGAAGGGAAGAGAGGAGGAAAGAGCAAGTACTGAGGAAACGGAAGGAAGGAGGAAGAGGGGAGTGAATGACAGGAGGGCAAGAGAGAGAGGTACCGAGGGAAAGCAGGGGGGTAGGAAGATGGAAGGGAAGGAGAGGAGGGGAGGAGGGAGAAAGTACTGACGGAACGGAGAGAAGGTGAAAGAGAGGAGGGAGGGGGAGGGGGAGAGAAGAAGAGAGCAGGTCTTGAGGGAAAGAGAAAAAGAGAAGGGAAGGAGAAATTGCAGTGAGGCAATGGAGAAAATGAGGGAGGAGGAAGAGAAGGGCACTAGAGACCAATAGACGAAGGAAATAATGGTGGGGACGAAGAGGAAATTTAGGGAAAGAAAATATAAAAAAAAGAAGAAAAAGAGAGAGAGAACAGAAAAGGAAGGTTTCAATTATGATAAATAAAACATGAAATAGAGAAAGCATGAGAAAAAGGAAAAAGAAGAAACGAATAAAGAGGAAGAATATGAAGACAAAGAGAAAAAACGAAATGGGGGAATGAAGAGGAAACAGAAATATAGAGAAGAAAACAGTGTACAGGAAGAGGGAAAATATAAAGATAGAAAGAAAAAAAGCAAAAGAAAACAAGAAGAGGAGGAAGCACAGGAAAGATAAACGAGTGAAGAAAAACAAGATAAAAAGTGTGAGAAGACAAAGAAGAAAGAGGAATCAAGTAATGAGGAAAGAAATACGGAGAGGAGAGAGAGAGAGTGAGAGTGAGTGAGATAGATAGAAAGAAATAAAGAGAGATAAAGAGAGAGAGAGAGAGAGAGAGAGAGAGAGAGAGAGAGAGAGAGAGAGAGAGAGAGAGAGAGAGAGAATGAGAGTGAGTGGGAATGAGAATGAGAGTGAGAGTGAGAGTGAGATACAGTGAGTTAGAGAGAGAAAGAGAGAGAGAGAGAGAGAGAGAGAGAGAGAGAGAGAGAGAGAGAGAGAGAGAGAGAGAGAGAGAGAGAGAGAGAGAGAGAGAGAGAGAGAGAGAGAGAGAGAGAGAGAGAGATAGAGTGAGTTAGAGAGAGAAAGAGAGCGAGAGAGAGAGAGAGAGAGAGAGAGAGAGAGAGAGAGAGAGAGAGAGAGAGAGAGAGAGAGAGAGCAGCGTAGGAGGATGGAGTTGCGTCTTAGGGAACATCTGGCGTATGTCTTGAGAAAGTTTCGGGTCATTATTGGATAGGGAATTCACAGTACTGTTGTTTTTTTTATATAATGATTTTATGTGTTGACTTCCTTATTAGTGTGGATTATTTTGTTCGTGTTTATTATTTTTCGTGGCATTGTTTTTATTTGTCTTAGTTTATAAATACGCTGGGCTGATATGGCTTTCTAGTTTTGTCTTATACTTTCGTGTTTTTTTGTTTTTTTTTTTTTTTTTTTTTTTTTTTTTTTTTTTTTTTTTTTTTTTTTTTTTTCCTTTTATGATTGCCTTCTGCTTGTCTTTCATTGTGTCTTTTATTTCCATTTCCCCCCATACTTTCTTTTCAAACTCTTTCTGATCTTCAATTTTCTTCAATTTCTGCCTTTCGTATGGTTATTCCTCCTATTTCTTTTACTTCATCCGTTTACCTGTCTCTATGTTTTTCAATCTCTCTCTCTCTCCCTCTCTCCCTCTCTCTCTCTCTCTCTCTCTCTCTCTCTCTCTCTCTCTCTCTCTCTCTCTCTCTCTCTCTCTCTCTCTCTCTCTCTCTCTCTCTCTCTCTCTCTCTCTCTCTCTCACACACACACACACACACACACACACACACACACACACACACACACACACACACACACACACACACACACACACACACACACACACACACTTTCTCACTGTCTTCTTTGCCTTTCCTTCACCTTCATTTTTTTCACCCCTTTTCTCGCCTCTCAATTTTTTTCTCAGGCTAGTCTTCCCCTCCCTCCTTCCTCTGAGTTTCCCCTCCCTAATGGCCCCCCGTGAGTGTTCAATGTTCTTTCGCCTTGCTCATTGACATACGCACGCGCAGGAGCCAGTCTCTGCGCGCGCATGTGATCTCTGTCGATACACACGTACAGTCACGCACATATGCAGTCTCACACGCGTACAGTTGCGCGCGCGCACACACACACACACACACACACACACACACACACACACACACACACACACACACACACACACACAAACACACTTGCAATCACACTCGCATATAATCACACACATGTACATTCGCCGCACACACAAACACACACACGTACACTCAGTCGCACACACAAACACACACACGTACACTCAGTCGCACAGACAAACACACACGCGTACACACTAACGCACACACGTACGCTCGAACATCCATACAAACGCACACACTTACAATCACACACACGCACGTACAGTCGCCCACACACAGACACACGCACAGCTGCTGACGTAAGTTAAGTATTAACCGACTGGCCTTTAAGTCAGGCTGATTGCGTTATTGTTCTTCCTCGATAACTTTCGAGAACTCCATATTGTTGAGCGCGAGAAATGAACAGCGTATGTGTGTTCTCTCTATTGGTTCATTTTTATTCTAGACGTGAAATATGTTTCGCGTATAAGTGTTGTTTTTTTTTGTTGCCTCTTGCTTAAACAATCAGTTGCCGAGAAATCAGGGAAACAAACACGTACATATTTAAACAGGCGACCAATTGGTTCCTCAACACAAAATCCTCAGGGGCCTTCGAATGATTGCTTCTTTTTCTTCTTTTGTATTCTCTATCTTCATCTTTTTCTTCCTACTTCTTCTGATTTATTTTATATTCATTGTCTTCTTGTGTCCCTGCTTTCTTCTGATACTCCTTTTCCCTCTTCTTTTAATTTAGATTCATGATATTTTTCTTCTTTTCATCTACTTTTCATTTCTATCTTTCTACCTAGTATTTTTCTTCTTCTTCTTCTTACTCCTCCTCCTCTTATTATTATTATTTTCCTTCTTACTCTTCTTCTCCTTCTCCTACTACTTCAACTTCTCCCATCCTCCGCAAAACGTTTCAAAAATAAATTCATATAAGCGCAACACACGAGAGGGTTGAATTAAGCTTGGTGCTGAAGCTTAACCAGACGGAGAACGAGGTTAGGCCGTGATATTTTAACCTCGTGTGATGTATTAAAAATATACATACATACATATATATATATATATATATATGTGTGTGTGTGTGTGTGTGTGTGTGTGTGTGTGTGTGTGTGTGTGTGTGTGTGTGTGTGTGTGTGTGTGTGTGTGTGTGTGTGTGTGTGTGTGTGTGTGTGTGTGTGTGTGTGTGTATTTAATAATTGTGAAGAACAGGAAAGACAAGTAAAAGTGAAAGAGCAGTTTTTGAACCTGCAAGATACGGATGAATGAGAAGGGCGAACGGATGAATGGGCAAACGGGCAAAAACAAGAAGGAGAAAGTTTGCCAACGTGAGTGGAAATTGGGAAGGGAAAAAGAAGGGAGGACGAATGTGGAGGAAGGGAGAGAGAGAGAAGGATGGTGTGAGGGAGAGACGGATGGACGAAGGGAGGGAGAGATGGAGGGAGGGAAAGAGAGAGTGAGAGAGAGAGAGAGAGAGAGAGAGAGAGAGAGAGAGAGAGAGAGAAAGAAAAAATAAGAAAAGAAGTCAATCTGCTTTCCTAATTAATGATCTAAAAAAGCCAGTACACCCCTTGTCTCTACCGCGGTTGCCATGACAACATCCCCCGGATTGTTGTCATGAAAAATCGAGTGTGACGAAACCCTGTCGCTCTCTTTACCCGAGGCTTTCTATTCGGAGACTTGACCTGAGGAGATTTTGAGGGCGGAGGCTAATGGGAAATCGGAGAAGGACACTGTGAATGGAGAGAGAGAGAGAGAGAGAGAGAGAGAGAGAGAGAGAGAGAGAGAGAGAGAGAGAGAGAGAGAGAGAGAGAAAATGAGAGAGAGAAAGAGAAAGATAGAGAGATAGAGAGAAAGAGAAACAGAGAGAGAGGGGGAGGTGTAGTCACAAAGTCACACAGCATTAGAGGCAAAGAGAGATAGAGACAGCGATAAAAAAGAGAGAAAGAAAAAAAACAAAGTACCAAATGCTGTCCTATAGATGGGCATATAATAATGATAAGAGTATCTGTATTCAGAATGGAAAGACACAGGAAAAAAAGTATCAAGACAGGTGGAAGAGGGAAGCTCCGATAAAGAGGAGGGGAAAACAGAGGGAAAAGGCAGATTATGGACACAGGGAAAGGGTGAGGGAATTAGTAGTAGGAAGAGAGTGTGTAACTAATTACATCTTTTACAGAATTCCTGAGAAGTATTGGTCGTTTCTTTCTCCCTCTCTTTGCCTTTTCAATTACCGGTCCATCTATTCTATTTGGAAAGAAGGCACAGACTTTTATTCGGTAGATGTGTCTGGTATATACTGTATATATATATCTTTTTACGTGGGCTTTGATGTTGGCACTGTACCCCCCCCCTTTCTCTCTCTCTCTCTCTCTCTCTCTCTCTCTCTCTCTCTCTCTCTCTCTCTCTCTCTCTCTCTCTCTCTCTCTCTCTCTCTCTCTGTCCCTCCCTCCCTCCATCACTTCTTGTTCTCCCTATTCTTACCTTCTACTCTTTCAGCATAGCTTTTCACACATCCAAATACCACATACTCTCTTCCTCCATTCCCATCGCTCTGCATATCCTCATTTCCCTCTTTTGTCTTCATTTAGACGTGTATCCTTCCATTCCTCCTCCTATTTCACTTCCTGCTTTGCCTTCGACGCCAGACCTGCTTACTCGCGGCTGTAATGTAGATGTATATCCTTCGTGAGTTGAAACGCCAGTAACAGCTGGGCCATGCAATTATGCAAGCTCACTGGCCTGTGTAAAAGCCTCTTGCCTCTATGATTGGTTGGCTGTTGATGTTGCCGATCAAGCCAGATTTATGAATCCGCGCAGATTTACTCTGTGGGTCGTGATATTGGTAAAAGTCGGTAATCCCGTAGTTTGTGTTAGTCCGAGTTATCGTATAGATTCATCGAAAGTCTCAGCCTTGATTCCAGATAAGAAAGTCCGGTTTATCTCTCTCTTTACTTGCATTCAGTGGAGACGTTTCACGCCTATATCGTACACATAAATCACAACTCTATAAGCTCCATAAACTGCATCGAAATCAACCACTCCCAGGACAATTGCCTCGACTGCCGCCACCATCACGGAACATTGACTCCAACGCCTCCCCCTTGAGGTACTCGGAATTAAATTAATAAGATCAAAGGCGAAGTGTCCCGCGCAGCCCACCCTTCCCCGAGCGAGGAGAGCTTGATTTCTATTCTTGATAACAGGTACGAAGCGCGTCGTGTTCTCGCGCGTGCTATCATAATCATTTCACCGGTTAATTACGCGAGTCTCCTCTCTCAACTTATGGCTCTGGCCTTGTGTTTGGATAATTCTGCAGCGAATACACAATAATATTTTGCGTTGTATTCTTTTTTTGAAAATCACACATGAAAAAGTTACATCTGTACAAAGTTCTCTTCTTTCCTTCCACGAGTATTAGCACCGAAAGACGCGCTCTTGATATGGATCAGGGAACCGGCTATGGGAAAGTAGTAGGTATTCCCAAAGGGGTTTAATGGAGTTGGGAACCGAGTATTAGGTATCCGCTCGAGACGATTACGCCTCTCGTTCAGGGACGTATGCTTTGTCGTCTAATGTATCGCAAGAAATTCTATCGAGGAAACAGCGTGATGAAATACCCTAAAGAACTTATGCGTAATGGCGTCAACTTCACTGCGAATACGCTATTTGAAATGGACTGTCATCAGCTTCGCCCGAAACATAATATTCCTCGCACCTCACTCACTGACACTGATATCGGAGCCAGACACAAGACACCCAGGCAGCCAGCTCTCCCATCCAAAAGTGAGTGCGTGGATGTGCGCCTTACACTAGAGTTCTCGTCATACCAACACACACACACCCTATTGGATCTTGTTTCAGGGCGATGCCACGTATCCGCAATCCTGCCTCGCCGTCACTGCACTTAAAATGCATGGAGAAGTCCTTCCTCCAAGCATCTGATGACATTCCTCCACCTGCCACGTACTGTGATGCACCTGTCAATTCCCTTCCGGAGCAGGTGCACACACTCTCACTCCTGTCATTTGTCATAGGAAATCCATTCCGATCTCGAATAACACACAAGTTATACGGAATCCGTCGCAATATTATATGCTAATCAGAATGGCAGTTGAAGATCTAAGGCTATTCTGACTTAAACGAAATACGATTTATCACACCATATTGCACGAGACTTAGCAATCACGCTGCCCTACCTTCACCTTCCACCGACTGCATCGCCCCTCAAATACTCGTCCGAATACTTCTCGTCCTTTTCTCTTGAAATTACCCACCGCCCAGGGAGGGACACTGGTCATGCTCTGGAATGTTCGAAACGAAACGAAACATTATCCGTGCAATTAACGAAGCGCGTTTAATCAACCTACGGTGTAAATCTGTAGAGAAATTCACCCGTATTGTTATAACGGCGAATTTACCTCTAATGCCCAGAGGCACTTGACGCAATCAGCAGAATGTGAAGAGAGAGAAATACTATTGTCCAGGTAAATATTTGCATTCAGTTTCAATTAATTTGACAGAAAACTGAATCGCGTTTCTTTGCTTTTGTTCGTTCTTTCTTTCTTTCTTTCTTTCTCTCGGGGATCGGGGACAGTGCAGGGGGAAGCGCTTTGGAAAACTCCAATATGCGTGTAAATCAAAAGTTTCTCAATATTTCTCAACATTTCGTAAGTGTGTCTAAGATCTGCTGGTTCCTTCTGATCAGAATTTTATCTTTCACCCTTCCACCCTGAGAAGGAGAGAGAGAGAGAGAGAGAGAGAGAGAGAGAGAGAGAGAGGCAGAATGCCGTTTGCAAATAGTTGAAAAAATGAAGATGAAAATGAGGCCAGTCCCAACATGGAGATTCTCTGCTAAAGAATCACTTGCTCGAAGCAGTGTCATGGGAGATTGGGTCTTGGGGTAGGAGCGCCGCGAATTAATGGTAATCAAACAAACTTTTAATTCACTCGTTAATATTCGGAAGGTAAGTTGTCTCGAGAGGGGAATCGTACTGGGATTTTTTTTTTTCTTTTTTTTTTTTTGGGGGGGGGGGTCTGGTTTTAGTACCTTGATCTTTTTTTCCGTTTCCTTCCTCCCTATGTTTCTTTTTCTCATTACTTAACTTAATTTCTCCTTTATATTTCCCTCCTCCTTGTTCAATATGTACCTCTCGCACACCTAGTTTTTTTTATCACTACTGGCCACTCACGCTGTCATTCTACCTTTTTTTTTTATATAACTCTCGATAATGGTAAACAAGAAAAAGAATCACTCCTTTTTTTCATCAGGAAAACATGATCCAACCCTCTGAATATTCTTGCAAATTACTCCACACCGTTGCCATACGAAGTGCACCGTCATATCTCTTATTTTCACTGATGGAACACACGAATCTCGGCGACAATAACTGTTGTGCGAATAAGGGCAGTGCGAATAATAATAAAAAAAAATTGTGTTGTTTTCCCCCCCGTCTCGAAATTGAAAAGAGAGTTTGCATTGATAGCCCGAAGATCAAGGGGCTTTACAGTAGATAGACAGATGAAATGGAATGCAACTGCCAATACATGTTTATTTCCGATGATCACAAGGCGTGTACTGATATTTGCCCCGGCGTAGATAACATGTATAGCTCAGCGTCGAGAGGTGTTTACCTTTGCCACCGCGGAGTGTTCACAAGGGTTAATGAATGAGGTGTTTGCTCGCCCCCCTCTTCTCCATCTCACCTCCCTTCCTTCCGCCCTGCTACCCGTCTCATGTGCGCGCATGTTTACTCACACTCGTATCACTCTAAATCAGGTGAGTCGTGTGTTGGATTTTCTTTTATCTTTCTCGTTCTTTCCCTCTCCCTCATCCTTTGTTCTCGTTCTTATCATCATCCTCCCTCACCTTCACCCACTCCCACACCCACACCCACACCCACACCCACACCCACACCCACACCCACACCCACACCCACACCCTCCCTCTCACTCAATCTCTGTCCCAGTCCAGATTTTTTTTTTCTTTTTTTAAAGATTGCAACAGCAAATGTACAAATATAACGACGCATCCGTCATGTTGAAATTCTATACATGTTAATTAAAAACGAAACCGTTTCTTCATCTTCCATAATTCGAAACTACTCAAGGTACCGTCATAGTGAAATTTATTCCGCGCCATTGGAGCTGAACGGTATTCTTTCGAATGGCGGTTGCAGATGAATTCGAAAAGAGTATATTATGCAATGAAGACGTCGAGTGATAGAGTACATGGAAGCAAGTGTGACTCAGCACATGCGTAAGTAATGGCAGGAAGAGAGAGCTGATCGCGCATCATTAAACAGGTGATGGCATCCACTTAAATGGATTCTCTGATGATCTTGTAATGAACTCTCCAGAGTCAATACGCGCTCAATGGTCGTTGGAATTTCTCTTTAACTGTTTTCTCTTTGTCTTATTCGTTCGTTGTCTCTCTCTCTCTTTCTCTTTCTCTTTCTCTCTCTCTCTCTCTCTCTCTCTCTCTCTCTCTCTCTCTCTCTCTCTCTCTCTCTCTCTCTCTCTCTCTCTCTCTCTCTCTCTCTCTCTCTCTCTCTCTCTCTCTCTCTCTCTCTCTCTCCTCTCTCTCTCTCTCTCTCTCTCTCTCTCCCCCTTTCTCTCTTCTCTCTCTCTCTCTCTCTCTCTCTCTCTCTCTCTTCTCTCTCTCTCTCCTCTCTCTCTCTCTCTCTCTCTCTCTCTCTCTCTCTCTCTCTCTCTCTCTCTCTCTCTCTCTCTCTCTCACTCACTCACTCACTCACTTATTTTTTCCCTTACCCTATCTCTCTTTCTCTCTCGAATTTGACACAATGAGCGGATCATTTCTTTGATGTGATAACACGATGAAGCCTTAATGCGACGTATCTTTGCAAATCGACAATCTCCGAAATACTGGACTGACATGAGTACCATCATAACATTTTAAACACCATGATTATTTAACGAATATGCATCATGTATGTGGACTTAGAGTGTAATGCAAACAAAATACGGACTGTCAGGGGCTATGCCTCAGAAGCCGGTGAACAGAATAACAAACGTCTGTCTTTTTTTTGTCAACTATTTTATTTCTCGGTGCAAAGAAAATACCAATGTCCTTTGTAGTAGAAATAATATATATGAAGCTGCCGCAACATGTTACATACATTTTTAATTACTTTTCATGGCTTTGGGAATTTTTGTAGTGGCAATTCAACTTTCCCGATGGCTCTCCCTCCTGGCTGGCTGTCACCCCCGGCCTGGAGTACCCCGCGGTTCTCACTCTTTCTTTCTTTCTTCCTTTTACGTATCCTCTGCTCATTTTTTATTTGTTTGTTTGTTTCTCTCTCTCTCTCTCTGTGTCCTTTCCTCTCTCCCTCTTTACCTCTGTCTTAACCACTTAACACACACACCCACACACACACACATACACACCCACACCCACACACACACACACACACACACACACACACACACACACACACACACACACACACACACACACACACACACGCACACACACACACCAGAAGAGCACATCAATGTGGCAACGGCTGCCTGTGATAAGGTTTTATCATCATACTACACGATATAACCCGCACAATCTTCCTAGCGTCTTCGGCCTTATCGGTACAGACTCGTGTCTTCGGACGAAATAGTCAAGGGGGGGAGGGGGAGGGAGTGAGGGAGGAAGGGGGCGAGGGAGAGAAGGAGGGAGGGAGGGGGCGAGGGAGAGAAGGAGGGAGGGGGCGAGGGAGAGAAGGAGGGAGGGGGCGAGGGAGAGATGGAGGGAGGGGGCGAGGGAGAGATGGAGGGAGGGGGCGAGGGAGAGATGGAGGGAGGGGGCGAGGGAGAGATGGAGGGAGGGTTAGGGTATGGAGGTTTATCAGCTTTGGCCAGACGCGGAGATAAAAAATAGCCATTGGGGGCTAACTTATGCCAGCGGGAGAGCCTGTGGTTGGTATAAGCCTGCTGGTTGTTATTGATATCAGCGTTATTCTGCTGTCGGTGGTGTCGTGTTGTTTATACCATTGTGGTTGTTGTCATCATCATGATCATCATCGTCACCATCAAGTATCATTATCAATTATTGCATTTATTATTGTTGATATTGTATTGGTAATACTATTGTTTGTCTATTATTATCATTATCATTATCGTCATCATTATGACTTTTACGATTATTATTATGATGGTGATTATTATGAAATGGTTTAGGAATTCACGTAATTTCAGTATCTAAATGTATGTGTGTGAGCGAGAGAGAGAGTGTGTGTGTGTGTTTGCGTGTGCGTGTACGTGTGTGTGTGAGAGAGAGAGAGAGAGAGAGAGAGAGAGAGAGAGAGAGAGAGAGAGAGAGAGAGAGAGAGAGAGAGAGAGAGAGAGAGAGAGAGAGAGAGAGAGAGAGAGAGAGAGAGAGAGAGAGAGAGAATGTGAGTGTGAGAATGAGTGAAATGAGGCCCATCTATTTCCTTCATTAGCCTCCGAATCAACAACAAAGGAGAAGAAGGGACCCACGCAGCGAACACAGGAGGCGCTGAGAAAATGAAATCGCAGGTTAGCAGGAACACTCCACTTTCACGAACTTTCCTTGTGCTCTCTGCTGTGGACGTGGGAACTGCGGTGTGGGAGATGATTGCGCTTACGTACACACACACACACACACACACACACACACACACACACACACACACACACACACACACACACACACACACACACACACACACATATATATGCAAATATAGATATATTTCCCGCTTGTTATGATGATTGTAGTTAATAACCGACCAAGATATATTAACATTAGATATGCCTGCATATTTCGATCTAGTAAAACTAATGTATATATATATATATATATATATATATATATATATATATATATATATATACATTTATATATGTATTTATTTATTTATTTATTTATTTATATGTATATGATTTAGTTCAGAATTCATAAATTTGAGTCCACGGTTTGAGCGCGTATGCACAATGCCTGGGGATCAAAATAAAGTGTCGTATTACTTTAGAATGGTAGTTTATGAGGTGCGCAATTTGTATTTGAATGAGTGTAAACAGCTGTGAACTGTATGCCATTGAGGTAGATGATGATAGCGACAATGTCAGTAATCTATACGCATATTCTCTACCCTGCTGTAATAAGAGGTTCGTAGAGCCTAGTGTCTGCCCTTTTGCAATAGGTTTGTAGCCCTTATGATCCTCGCCGAATCCTCTCTCTCCCTCCCTCCCTCCCCGCTTCCCCTCCTCCCCTGTGCTCAGTACTCGGTCAGCAGTTTACAACTTTGTTTGGTAATTTGAAGTTCGACGAGCCATAATTCTTTCGGGGCATGAACACCATTGCAGGTGACGGAAAGTTTGCAATAAGAGCGAAGTTTGCAGCGAGGGAACAACCCCCTGCGATGGCTGTTCGACTGCGGCCTAACGTCGACCTGGTAATTTTATTCATTCTCTTTTCCTGGAGGTTAATTACACGGGAGAATTGTATGGTCAGTATTGCCAGATGTTTTGTGGTTATGGTGGTAGGGTTCGTAATGGCGAGGCTCGCTTGAGACAGTTGTGCCGTGTCTGGCAACTGTGATATTTAATGATAACTTCAGTAACTTTGGCCATACGCTAAGAAATATAATTTTCTTGGGACCGTGGAAAATTTCGGAGCGGATAATGAAGGCCATCAGAAAAAAATATAATTCATGGTCACCAAACAAACGGGAGAGAAGTATGTAGGTTAAATCGCATTGATTTCAGTGCATGTGATCAAAGTTTTAAGTTGTGTCTCCTTTCATTCGTCTGTATGTTAGTTCGGACTGCTTCGAGCGCGGCGTGGCAGAGGCGTTGGGCGGCCGAGTGAGTCCCCTGTGAAGCGCGCTGTCAGCAGCACAGAATGCGGCGCTGTTATGGTTAGATATTGGTAAACCTTCTGGTATCTGAGGAGTGAGAGTGGCTGCGGGTATGCGGCCATTTGTCCCCGCGCTGCCTGCTATTGTTATGTCTCGCTGCATATTGGGGAACACGAAGCATTCCTCGATGACGCCATTACCGAAATTGGCGAGCTCGTTTCGCGACAGAACGCCAGCATCGAAACAAAATCATGGCGTGGCTAGGGCCATCAGCTCCACCGTCTGCGACCCCCCGAGACGCCCTGATGAGCCTGGGATGTGCCTGGGACGGCGCTCAGGGGCGGCGCGGAACAGGCTTCGGAGGTCGCTACGGATGCCGCCTGGCCGCCGTCGGGTCGAGGGACCTGCTGCCCGAGCGGCCGATCGCGCTTCTTCAGCTAATTCTAAGAGATGTATGGGTTCAAGATCTCATCTGATTAAAAGGGGAAAAAATCTACGCCTAAACAATGCATACAATTACCTAAAGTGTGTGTGTGTGTGTGAATTATGTAATACACACATACAACACACGCTCACACACACACACACACACACACACATATATATATATAATATATATATCATCATCATCATATATATATACATATACATATATATATATATATATGTAAGACATTTTGACAAAAATATCTTTGAAACTGCTAAACATTCCTAACGGTGCAACGATTTACCATGAGATCAGAATTCGGTAACATTGAAAATGGCGTTAGCATTTCGGACCTTTTTTTGGCAGCAAATTCCGCCAAAAGCGGCATCCGTTTCTTCTGACCATTTCGGCTCCGGGGCTCCGAGCCGCCGCGGCCGAACTGGGCGAGCTCGTCTAAAGTGTAGTTTGCGTCAGCGCTTTTTGATCATGAAACCTTTCCGAACAGTGCGGCTTGTCAGTCAGCCAGTCAGTGTGGCCTGTCGGTGCGCTTGTCAGAGAGGAGCAAGTTCCGGGCTCATGCAAAACAGCCGATGTTATTTCTTTGACTTTGACTCGGAATCAGAAGTATCTACGATTAGAAAAGGATTTCAGTTCGTTAGCTAGGAACGATTTGTTATACAGCTGTGAACTACAAAATCATTAAAGTTATTAAAAAATATACCAAAAGGATTATTAGATTAATTCTGTTAATGGTCATAAACTACGAAATTATTTAGATTCTATTTGATTTATTTGAATATCTTTAAGATTAATGAAGTTCGGGATTGAAAAATGAAACAAAAGAAAAGCGAAAAAAGAAAGTTTATTTAAGGCCGCCGGGCGGTATTTCGCTTGACGGGGGTGTCGATAGAGTTTGCTTCAAGACGTGGAAGGCCGAAGTTGACGCGGAAGAAATAGAAAGCCACGGCGGAAGCACCTCGCCAAATAACTCCTTGAAGAAGCCTTACAAGACACCGTAGATCAAGATCGATAGTCTTTTCTCTCACGTGCAGGAAGGGGTTTGGCCTCTGCCGGTTTTGTTTGTTGGCTTTGTTGGTCTGCGAGGCTTTCGGCGCCGGGGCTCTCGCGCTCCCGGGTGTTGGGGGACGCATGTGTAAGGGAGGTGTGA
>NW_028234403.1:51047986-51052986 GCF_977035675.1 Penaeus japonicus
CCAGTATCGGTAAATCAGATTACGCGTTCCATCTGTGACCGGCCGCGAGGAAGGTGCCGCCGAGCGCGCCGACGACGGGGAGGCGGCATCGCTCGGGTACTCTCCATGCGCTCGGGAGATGAAGGCGAGGGCGAGGGGAGAGAGGCGAGGGCGAGGGGAGAGAGGCGAGGGCGAGGGGAGAGTGGCGAGGGCAGATGAGGCAAGAACAGACTCATACAAACACCTCACACCAAGAGCGTGAGTCACCTCGAGCTCGGGTTTGAGTCATCATCCTTCAAGAAACAAGGGTGAGGGGAGGTGAGTGACCTGACAGACTCACGGTTTGGGGAAACTGACTGACTCACCCTACATATCGATCCCGGGCTGAGAGCGCTGCGAGAGAGAGGGAGAGAGAGAGAGAGAGAGGGAGAGACTGTCCGCACTCACTCTGTCCGCGGCTCTCCCCGCCCTCCTGCACTGGCACTCTCCACCTTGCAACGTGGCACTCTTCCCGTCCAGGCACTCGGCCGCTTTTGATGTGGCTCTCATGAATCACTTTATTTCCTCCATTCGCTCTGTGACTTGGGCCTCTGTCTCCCCTCTCCTCCCCCTTCCCTCTCTCCCTCACCCCTTCTCTCTCCATCCCTGGCACTGGCACCCATCAGGTATTGGGTCAATCCTCTGAGTCACACTGTGTCCCGATGAGACACTCACCCCATCTCTTTCTCTCTCTCCACTCCCCTTCCCCTCCTCCTCCTCTACCCCTTCTCCTTCCCCTTTCTCCTCTCCTCCTTTCCCTTCCTATACCTCTCTCACTTCCCTTTCCCCCTAATCCCCCATACCTTTTCCCCTCTCTCCACTCCCCTCCCCCTCCCCTACCCCTTCTCCTTCCCCTTCCCCCTTCCCTTCCCCCTTCCCCCACCTTTACCCCATCTCCTCCCCCTTCCCATCCCCCCTTCGATTCTCACTCCGTTTACTGGCCTGATGTGTGTAATGCACTTTCAGATTCGCTTCTCTGCTCGTTGTCATAGCAACCGTGTAGCCGTGTGCTACCATGACAGATCCCAGGTTCACCTTTACGCCTATCTTCGTGTTTCCTGCGATCCGTTCAGCCGATTTGGTGTATTTAATAAGTGGTATTCTATTTTCTCCCTCTTATTTCAAGGTTAGTTCGACACTCCGCTCTCCCCATCTCCTATTTCTACTCTTGCGTCCCAAGTCTTTCAGCAAACCTCTCTTGCCGCTCCTCGTCCTCTGCTACCCCCCCCCCCCCCGACACACACACCTCACTCCCTTTCTTTCCTTATTCCTATTTCAGTCTATGTTGGTATCTGGTATCCAAGCATACCAACGGGATTCTTGTATCCTGATGGCCAATTCTCTCCTTTTCTTTTGTATTCTATTTCGTTTCGTCATTTTTCACCTCCCTCTGTGTTTATTTTTCTTTCTCCTTTGGCTTCTCCCCTTTATTCCTTGGTTTTGTGTCCCCTGCCAATATTTATCTATCTCTTTTCTGGCCATCCCCTTTCACTCTCATATCTTTCCCGTCTCCCCCCCCTCTCTCTCTCTCTCTCTCTCTCTCTCTCTCTCTCTCTCTCTCTCTCTCTCTCTCTCTCTCAGCCTCTCACTCTCTCGCTCCTTCACCTTCATCATTCCTCATCCTCTCCCCTCCCTTTGCCTCCTCCTTCACCCTTCCCATCTATCTCGTCCTCCGCCCTCACTCTTCCTCATTCTCTCCTCTCCTCTCCTCTCCTCTCCTCTCCTCTCCCCACATGCCCCTCCCCATTCAATCTTTCCAACGCCCCCCTCCCTTCATCGCAGTTCACACCAGGTGCCATATATATGTATAAACTCCCTCGGGCCTAAATATTCCATTCAGAACCAAGCTACGGTAAATCATTTTTCTCCCTCTTGTGTTTATGAATGTACACGTCGTTGTGTGTTATTGTTTCCGTGTCCCCTTCGGTCTGTGATTGTTCAAGTGGGGAATGGACTTGAATGGGAGTGTGTGTGTGTGTATTGTGTGAACGTGTGACGTGTGTGTGGGTGTGGGTGTCGTGTATGGGGTATGTTTATGTTTGTGAACGTGTGTGTGTGTGTGTGTGTGTGTGTGTGTGTGTGTGTGTGTGTGTGTGTGTGTGTGTGTTATTGTTTCCGTGTCCCCTTCTGTGATTGTCCAATTGCTAAATCCATGTGAATGGGAGGGTTTGAGTATTGTGTTATGTAGTATGAATGTTTTCATTTTCGTAAAACGATATATTTTTTGAGAGAGAGAGAGAGAGAGAGAGAGAGAGACAAACAAACAAACAAACAAACAAACAGGAAACGAGAGGGAAAGATTAGAGAGCAGGTACAATGAACAGAGCACTAGAAAGAAAAAGAAAAAGAAAAAAAAAGAGACTGGCTAGCAAAATAATAAAAGAAAAGAGAGAAGGAAGAGGGATGATAGAGAAGGAAGAAGAGGATGAGTAGAGTAGGGAAGAGACAGGAAAAAGAGAACAGAAGAGACAGGAAAAAGAGACAGAGCACGTGCACCGCCGCCCTACGCACCTGCCGAGTCCAGATCAATACCACTTAAGGACGCCATAGAATAGCCTCTGTTTCATCTGCCGCTCCTCGCCTCCTCGCTTTTATTTGCAGAGTCATTTATCCGTGACCCACGTCGCTTAAGGCGCTGTATACAGGTTATTTTTAGATTTGATTTATTCTCATTCTTTTTTTTTCTTTTTTAGTTTTTAGTTGTTTTTTTATTATGGTTTTCTTTAATTTTACTCTTGTCTCTCCCGCGTGAGAAAGAAAGAAAAGCTTCGCGGCCACAAAACCCTCCTCGAAAAGTACACGCCACAGACTTGTAATCTAATAACGCAGTTGCCTCAGGTAATCTGCCAGTGTAAACGTGAGCAATATTAAACTGCAGCCTGTTCATGCGGCAATATGTTTCGTTCATAAAATAACAGTCTGGAAAGGAGGCTGCTTGGCCCAGTCGCAAACGCGCACATGGATTCCATATATACATACTTACACTGTGATGCACACACTGTAAAATGAGTAAACATTTTTCAGGGATTACAGATCACACGTTTGTTCATCCATATGAACTCTGCACAATGCGAGGCCATCCGATTGTCCGTTGGAAATGTACTTATCATCATGGAATCATCCTACCGACAGAACACGGCATTTATTATCATACTTACCTTATATTCCTTTTAATGCAGCCTCGTAATTCACACTCACCATACTAGTCACCGCCTAACAATATCAGTGATCCCTCAGCTTCACTTAGTCACCATGCACCTACTCCATTGACCGACGTGGCACAATACGAGGTAAACATACGAACTACGTGTCATGCAGTTGGCGGGCATGTTAGAGAGGGATTTGGCGTCGCTGTCTAATGTGGAATTACTTGCATTTTTAATTCGTGTGCAATGCCACGCCCAGTGTGACGTCATGGGTGCCATAGCGCCTTTGCTCGTGTTGTGACACTCTCACGTTTGGGTTTGACAGTGAGGGTAAAGGGATGTAGTTATATTCATAGATGATAGTTTATGGTATAACGTTGTGGCATAGATGGTGCAGATAATAGTGACAACAGAAGAAGATGGGAAAGAGGACGAAGCGGGGGGGGGGGAGATAATGTAGACCAGAATAATGTTGTTGTTGTTGTTGATAGTCTCGCGACGGCAGTGGTAGTCACGGGAGCGACCGATATGGCAGCCGGAGCGTGGCCAAACAACTTCTCTCTCTCTCTCTCTCTCTCTCTCTCTCTCTCTCTCTCTCTCTCTCTCTCTCTCTCTCTCTCTCTCTCTCTCTCTCCCGACCACCCCCTTCCTCCCTCCTCCTCCCTCTCGATGACACCCCCTTTCTTTCCCCTCCTCTTGTCCATCTTTCCCCTCTCTCTCTCCCTTCCACTTTATGGTACCCCACTCCCCACCGCATACTTTCCCCTTCCTACTTTCCTCCTCCCTCTCCCCCCCCCCCCCCTCCGACTCTTCGACTTTCCTCCCACCTTTACTTCCTCCAATTATTCCCTTCCTCCCCCCCCCTACCCTACCCCAACCCCAACCCCAACCCCAACCCCTTACCCCAACCCCAACCCCTTACCTCAACCCCTTCTTCGCTTCCTTTACCTATTTCCCCATTCCTCGAGGCGTCAACACCGCCAGAATATTGCCCCTTTAAAGGCCGGAACTTCCTATGTCTTCCCCCCTCCTCCCCCTACCCCCGCCCTTAATCAGTGCGTCTGTTCATAACAACGTAATCACAGCCATTTGTTTTTTTTTTCTCCCTCTCTTTCCTTTTCGTTATTTTTTTCTCGTTTATTATTCTTTTTTTTAAGTTCGTCTTTCCGTCTTTTTTTTTTCTTTTTCTTTTTCTTTTTTTTTCGTATTATGATATTTCCAGTTTTAGTATTTGACGGTCAGTGATTTAGGCCGATCTCGGTGATTTTGTTAGTTTTTGGGCTGATAGTGACGAATTTGGGCCAAATCATTATTTCTGTGTCAGTTCGATGCGCACGCACGCACACATACATACATACATATATGAATATGTGTTTGTGTTCTATATGTATGTCCGTATGTGTGTTTGTACGCATGTATGTATATATGTATCTACATGTATGTATATATAAGTGTATATATATGAGACTGTGGATCTGTTCTGTTGGTTAGATTACTCTAAATGATTAAAATAATTTGCAACGAGTGAATTTCGGTCGCAGTGTTGACAAAAGCATCGCGTCATATTACAGCCCATTTTCCCCCACCATTTTAAACATTTCGCCCTATATTAAAAGGACATTATCTCGCCATATCGTTATGAAATATTTCCAAAATATATAATTTCATGAACTTATATCAAAAGAATATCATCAAAAGGATAATGAATTAATTGCGTTGTGATAACAGGTCAGGATTTTTTTTTTTTTTTTTTTTTTTTTTTTTTGGAATCGTGATGATATGATGGCGTTCTTTTTCTTATTTGCTTCTTCTCGTGGCTTCTTTTCTCTTGCTCTC
>NW_028234403.1:51057986-51065486 GCF_977035675.1 Penaeus japonicus
AGGGAGAGAGGAGAGATGGGGATGGTGGAGGTTGAGGTGGGAGAGGGGGGGGGGGGGCTTGTAACGATGGTGATGTCGATGATGCATCTTGTTATTATCACCGCAACTCGGCCAAGATTAGGAAGATAAGGGAGACGGAAATGTGGGTTATCCTTTTCTTGTCTGTAGCTCGGTTTGCTCCTTCCTTCTACCCCATATCCTCTCTCCTCTTCCTCTTCCTCCTTAGCTTTCTCTCTCTCCCTCTTAATTCCTTCTTCCTTCCTTCCCTCATTTCCTCACAACGAACACCTCGCGGCTCGCGTGAGTGTATCACTCTCCCACGGCCCGCATTTCGTCATCCTTTTATTCATTGCACCGTAGACGTAATTTTGTGAATGAAATACACTCGGTCTCGGCGTCGCACAACAGGCTCCCTCGCCCGTTCTCCTTCCAGCTGCCAGAGGCGTGATAATGTATGCAAATGGCTCTAGACTTAAGGCTCTCTCGCCCCTTTTTTTTCAGGCGCCCTCCAAGAAAATTTCGCTCATGATGAAACTGTAGTTATCCCAAGCAACGTCGCTCTTCTCCTCGCGCTTGATGCTTAAATAAGCGGTCATAGATTATGATCCGGCGGGGCGGAGTGTTTCATTAAGAGCAACTTCTGTGAAACATGTCGGCCTTACGGCGGCGGCCATGGCGGAGAGCGGAGGAGGGGGAAGAGGGGTAGGGGGGGAGGGTAGAAGGGAGGGAAGGAGGGGTAGAGGGGAGGGAAGGAAGGGTAGAGGGGAGGGAAGGAGGGGTGGAGGGGAGGGGAGGAAGGTAGAGGGGGAAGGAGGGGTGGAGGGGAGGGAAGGTGGGGTGGTGGGGAGGGAAGGAGGGGTGGAGGGGAGGGAAGGAGGGGTAGAGGGGAGGGAATAGGAATAGAGAGGAGGGAAGGAGGAATAGAGAGGAGGGAAGGAAGGGTAGAGGGGAGGGAAGGAAGGGTAGAGGGGAGGGAAGGAGGGGTAGAGGGGAAGGGTGGGGGGGTAGAGGGGAGGGAAGGAGGGGTAGAAGGAAGGGAAAGAGGGGTCGGTAATGGAATGAGGAGTAAAAAAGGAAAGGAGGGGAGCGTAGGGGGAGGGAAGAAGGGGTAAGGGGAAAAGTGGGGTCATTATTAGAGGTGATTGATTGCCCTTTGGAATTCTTCGTTGATAGAATATTGCGTCACAGTTCTTGGTTGGTTGAGTGGGAAGGTGTTCGTATGTGCGTGTTCAAAAAAGTTTTGCTTTAAAGATAAGGAAGGCATCGATTATAGTCCCATTCAAAAAGCACTTCCTAGGAATTTATTCATAGTGATCCAAATGTGTATGATAATCTGCGATAATGAGTCCTGTGCCGAATCTCATCGCTGCATATTTAATATTTGCTAATTTAGTTGAGCAAATATTCGCCACTTATTCCCTTGTTTGGTTTTCATATCATCCAATTTCCACGGATTCACGGGCACTGGAGCGCCGCTTTGCCCTCCGCTCTCGCTCGCTCTCTTTTGCTTGCAGTGCTTCTCTCTCTCTCTCTCTCTCTCTCTCTCTCTCTCTCTCTCTCTCTCTCTCTTCTCTCTCTTCTCTCTCACTCCTCTCTCATCCCTCTCTCACCCCTCTCCCTCCCTCTCCTCTCTCTCCTAATCTCTCTCTCCTCTCTCTCTCTCTCTCTCTCTCTCTCTCTCTCTCTCTCTCTCTCTCTCTCTCTCTCTCTCTCTCTCTCTCTCTCTCTCTCTCTCTCTCTCTCTCTCTCTCTCTCTCTCTCTCTCCCTCTCCCTCTTTCTCCTACCCACCCTCTGTCTTTCCATCACGCTCCCAACCTCCTCTCACCCTCTCTATCTTTCTCACCATCGCTCTCACCTTCGTTCTCATAGTTATCTCATACAAGTTATCGTGCAGCGTCACAGTATCACTACGCTTGTCAAGGTCATATCATCCCAACAACATTTGGGAATTAAAGTAAAGAATAATGTGAGTGGGAGATAGCGACGGAGAGACCGAGAAAGGGAAGGAGATATTGAAGGATGGGGAGAAGAAAAACAACTCAACGAAACCAACTCATAACACGACAAGAACGAAAAGCGAGCTTGTCACGGATCTCGGAGCCTCCACGACCACGAGACTCGAGCAAACGACCCGAGCTCAAGAAACCCCGCGGGCTGCGAGCCAAAACGAAGAGCGAGCAGCGCAAGGGAGCAGAAAAATTATTCCTTTCTTGAGACGCTCCAAGAATTTTTCTCCGGAGAGGGAGGAGGGAGGGGAGGGAAATAATAGGGTGGGGAGGGGGGGGGGCGTCGAGATACTGAGGGGAGATAAGGGGGGGGGATGGGTGATGCTTGCCTGTCGGGGGAAACGAGCGTGTCATTCCTGGAGCACAGGTAAGAAGCTGTTTTAGGTGGAGCGTGAGCTATCCGACAGTGTCACGCCTTGTGCTCGCTCTCTATCTCTCTCTCCCTCCCTCCCTCCCTCCCTCCCTCCCTCTCCCTCTCCCTCACTCACTCTCTCTCTCTCTCTCTCTCTCTACCTCCCTCCCTCTCCCTCTCCCTCTCCCTCTCCCTCTCCCTCTCCCTCTCCCTCTCTCTCTCACTCACTCTCTCTCTCTTTCTCTCTCTCTCTCTCTCTCTCTCTCTCTCTCTCTCTCTCTCTCTCTCTCTCTCTCTCTCTCTCTCTCTCTCTCTCTCTCTCTCTCTCTCTCTCTCTCTCTCTCTCTCTCTCTCTTCCTCCCTTCCTCCCTCCCTCTCTCCCTCTTCCTCTCCTTCTCTCCCTCTTCCCTTTTCTCCCTCTCTCTATCCTTCATTGCCCTCTCCCTCACCATCTATTAATATATCCCTCTCTCTCCTCTCTCCCTCCTTCCCTTTGCCCCCCCCCCCCCTGCCCAATCGTTCTTCCGCCCTCTCTCCCCTGCCTTATTTTTTCTCTCACTCTCGATAACCTTTTCCTTTTTTTCCCAACGAAGGAAGGCGAGGAAGAACATGCCGTGGGAATTGGCATCTTGTAAGATTCGGATGCTGGCAGATCGGTTTAAAAAGTGATTGGACGCAAGTTCCTTTTGAAGAAGAATACTGATGCTGTATTGATGCTGAGAACAAGGAAGATGATCATGCTGATTGTGGGTGGAAGTAGTGATGATGGTGATGATGGTTTTGGTAATGGTAACAATAAGGAGGATGATAGTGATACTAATAGTCATGATGACGGAATGATAGTGATTATAATGATAGACTATGGAAATGATAATGATTGTTAATAGCGATTATGATTATGTTATAGAGAAAAAAAGTTGATGATGATAAAGACAACGATAATAATAACAATAAATCAATGCATGAAAAAAAAAAAATATATATATATAAGTTGAAGCTCCTTTTGTTTCTAGAAAGAAAGACAAGAAGGGAAAAAATACTCGATAAATATTCTTGTCGTGTCTTGGAAGAATAGGAAAAGCTTTTCGAAGTGGGCGGGGAAAAAGTTGAAAAAATGGCGTACAGTATCATGTATCTCCTTCTTTGTGACGTGTTGTTTTTTGTTTATTTAGTTTTCATCTTGCCTTGGAATTTCGTAATTTAAATGGTGGTGGTGATGGTGTTGATGGTGATAAGGAGGATGAGGATTTTGATGAAGATGACGAAGAGGATTTTGATGATGATGAGGAAGAAGGAAAGGAGAGGAGCGTTGAAGATGATGATGATGAGGAATATAGTATTTTGATAATGATGATGACGCTCCTTTCACCACCACATACTTATTTACTATCTCTTCTATGATTACTCATATTGACCGATGTTTTTCCTTGCCTAAATAATACTCAACTTTCAACTGCTTCACCCCCTGTGCCCTGCTAGTTTCATCAGCTTTACACTTTCTCTTACACATATTTTTGACAAAAAAAAAAATAATAATAAAAAAATAAAAAAAAAAAGGAAGAAAAAATATATATATATATAATATATATATATATATATATATATATATATATATATATATATATATATTATATATATATATATATATATATTAAATATATATATATGTATATATATATATATATATATATATATATATATTATATATATATATGCATATATATATATTTTTTATATATATATATATATATATATATATATATATATATATATATGTATATATATATTTACATATATATATATTTACACACACACACACCAAATTTTTTACACACACACACACACACATAAATACATATATATATATATATATATATATATATATATATATATAAATATATATATATATAATATATGTGTGTGTGTGTGTGTGTGTGTGTGTGTGTATAAGATATACATATACATATACCTATACATATACATATACATATATATACACATATACATACACATATACATACACATACACATACACATACACATACACACATACATATATATATATATATATATATATATATATATATATATATATATATATATATCTTCTTTCTATATATATATTTGTTTTTCTTTTCTTCCTTCTTTCTTTCATCTTCTCTCCTTTCCTCCCCCCTCCCCCTCTCCCCTCTCCCCTCTCCCCCCTTGACGAGGCACGAGGCAAAGGAGTTTGTTTGCTATTTTTAGTCTCTATTCTCTTTCCAAACACAAGACAACTTTTTTTTCTTTTTAAGGGAGGGTAGGGGGGGGGGGTGATATGGAGATCGTAACGGCAGGGAACGCCGCCAGATGGAGCCATTCTTCGCGAGGGGAAAGTGCGGTTGGGTTGGACTTGGGTTGGGTGGACTCGGAGGTGGATTTGGGTGGACTCGGAGGTGGATTTGGGTGGACTCGGAGGTGGATTTGGGTGGACTCGGGGATGGATTTGGGTGGACTCGGAGGTGGATTTGGGTGGACTCGGAGGTGGATTTGGGTGGACTCGGGGATGGATTTGGGTGGACTCGGAGGTGGATTTGGGTGGACTCGGAGGTGGATTTGGGTGGACTCGGAGGTGGATTTGGGTGGACTCGGAGGTGGATTTGGGTGGACTCGGAGGTGGATTTGGGTGGACTCGGAGGTGGATTTGGGTGGACTCGGGGATGGATTTGGGTGGACTCGGAGGTGGATTTGGGTGGACTCGGAGGTGGATTTGGATGGACTCGGGGATGTATTTGGCTCATGTGGACTTGGATGGGCTTACGTCGGCTCGGATGGATTTGCGTGGACTTGGATGTATTGACGTGGGTTCAGGTGGACGGACTTGCTTGGGCTTGGGTGTATCTGCGGGGTCTTGGATGGATTTGCTTGGATTTGGGCGAACTTGGGTGGGCTGGCGTGGGGAGGGCTTGGGGGGACTTGAATGTATTCGCGTGGACTGGACTTGGTGGTTTTAGGTGAGCTTGAGAGGCGTGGGTTTGTTAAGCTCAAGCGGAGAATTGTGGAACGAGGGGAATGACGTCACTCAAGCGTTTTATTTTATCATTTTTATATCATCATTTCATCATTATTAGTATCTTTGTTGTTTTCCTATTGTTGCTATTGTTGTTACCATCATCATTATTATGATTATTGTTGTTATTGTTATCGTCATTATTATTGTAGCTATTATTATAGTTGTTACTATCATCATCATCTTCGTAAAACCCAAACAGTGTCTCTATAAGTAGGAAAAAATAACGTTTCTTTATTTCTTTTTCTTTCTTTTTATCTCCCCTGTTTACTTTTAACATCTGCATCCATTACGGATTTTTCCATTCATTTTTCTGTAAGGTTTGATGTTCCGTTCACTTAAGTTTTTACTCAAGATGATAATCCTATTAAGAGATTAGGTTTTTGAAGGGAGGTGATTTTTTTTCTTCTTTTTTTGAAAATAATGATGGTAAATATACATGATAGAGAAAACATTTAACAAATGGACATTTTATGAAAGTAAGACTAATAAGATGATAAGAAAAAATAAGATGGAAAAATAATAATCATAATAATAGGAAAAAAAAAACGGAAAGAATGAATAAATCAGTTCAAAGTTTAATTGAAGCAGTAAAATCGGGATTCGAAGGAGCCAGGACGTCGTGAGATGAAGTGTTTGGCAGCCACTCGAAGTCCCCCACCACCCCCCCTTCTCCCTCTGCTAGAGGCCCCCCCTTTATCTCCTGCACGAAATTCATCCCCCCACCCTTTGCCCTTCGCAAGAGGAATATGAGGAGGAGGAGAAGAAGAAGAAGAACAAGAAGGAGGAGGAGGTGGAGGAGAAAAGAAAAGGAGGACAAGAACGAGGATGATAGGTCTAAGGTTGAAGCTTCCTTGAAGAGGTGTGGGGGGGGGGGAGAGGGAACAAGGGGAGGGAAGGAGGGAGGGAGGGAGGGAGCGTGCGACTCTTGTGAGAGACAGATCTAAAATTAGAACCATGTGATATGCATCGCTTCCGGGTACGACGAGGGGGGGGGGGGGCAAGACGGGAGTCCTAATGGAGGATAAAAGCGAGTCTTTCTCTCACTCCGGGCGAAAGAAAGCGAGAGTGGAGCAGGAATTACCAAACAAAAAATAAAGCAACTAATCGAGTGACGCAGAAAGGGCAAAATAAGAGAGGAAGAACTATATACGAAAAATGGGAGGAAATATGCGCGCACGCACGCAAGCACACACACACATCAAGAGAGAGAGAGAGAGAGAGAGAGAGAGAGAGAGAGAGAGAGAGAGAGAGAGAGAGAGAGAGAGAGAGAGAGAGAGAGAGAGAGAGAGAGAGAGAGAGAGAGAGAGAGAGAGAGAGAGAGAGAGAGAGAGAGAGAGAGCAAAGACAAAGAGGTAGAAAGCAGCCGTTGACAATACATTACACCCATTTACTTCCGACGTCAGAGCCTTTCTCGTACATCATCGTTACCATGATAAGAAACTGTAAAGATGATATAATGTCGTGAGAAGGCGAAGCACGGCTAATTAACTCCTTCACCGCTAGAGGGCTTCAAGTATAGCGAAAGTTGTTATTGTTTTTTTTCGGAATTATTGCTGTTGTTTCCGGCTCTCGTTTGTCTGTCGAGTTTATCACTGCGACTACTATTGTTGTGAGACACACTTTCGTAGGTCTTTTATGTTCCAAGTTTTCTAGGTCCTTCTTAGTCTCTCTCTCTTTCTCTCTCTCTCTCTCTCTCTCTCTCTCTCTCTCTCTCTCTCTCTCTCTCTCTCTCTCTCTCTCTCTCTCTCTCTCTCTCTCTCTCTCTCTCTCTCTCTCTCTCTCTCTCTCTCTCTCTCTCTCTCTTTATCCCTCTCCCTCTCTCTCGCCCATCATGAGTATTGTGTAGAGGGATAGACGAGAAGATAATAGGGAGAGAAGAAAAGTGAGAATAAGGAGAAAGAAGTCAGAAATAAAAAGAGAAAGAAAAAAGAGGGAGTAAAAGAGAAATCCAACAGCATCAAAGTAAAATCCTTTCCCAGCCAGTTGCATCAACCAAGCGTCACCGCGCGCCATCTTGCGTTGCTTAACATCCTATCGAAAGATATAATTATCAGCGGTACTCGCACACCATCGCCGTTCTTTTCGGTTT
>NW_028234403.1:51075486-51079968 GCF_977035675.1 Penaeus japonicus
AAATTTGCCCGAAGAGAAAGTTAAACGAGTCACTTTCCTACCTCGAGAAATCTAACCAGTCATCCCCACGTTCACTCGTCATGGAAACTGCTGTACAAGCCAAAAGCAAGTGACCAACTTACCCACACCACTGTAGCTACTATACTGAGGTGGCTAATATGCAATACGTCCGTCTGGGGACCGTAGATCTTTATTTGGTCCAAACGGCCGGAAAGCAACACCGGAGAGCTACGCCGCGCCGCCGCAATAACACGAGGGGTCTTGAATATAAAGCTTTGTGGACCTTGAGAAGGAGTTGGTTGAAAGGTGTAAGTAAAGTTAGTGTAATTTTATATTACTATTTTTATTTACCAAAAAAATATTAGAAATAATAAACTAGAGAACAGTGTAACCCCAAAAAACAGCACAAGAACCACGCTTTAATATGTAAACAAACGCTTCGAACATCATGGCGGACCTACCAGAAGAAAAATGGAAAAGAGAAGTAATTCAATGATCCAAACGCTCAAGAGTCACAGAAAGTTACAGAAATCACCTTATTTTCTCTTGCCACATACGCCTACATGGTGAGGTTCCAGCTCTGATCGGTATGTATGGTGTAACGAGGTCGGAAGTGTCTCGCATGTGCGTCAGAGGCGAATCGTTGCGTAGGTAGAGTAGCATTGAGCAACGATTGCGGATTGCATACGAATTTCAAAACTCACATTCGATTGTCTCATTTGATCTTATCGCAAGGATGAAGCGGCGTTTTATGATATTAGGTTTGGAATTAATATTTTTTTCTCGTGTTAATATTGCGTTCCCTCACCGAGAGAGAAACTGTCATTTCACAATACCGGCCTGTCCCCAAGGTGAGGTAAGTTATGAGTCCGCCTTTGCCTTGCCCGGGGGAGTGGAGGAAGTGTGATTTTACTCTATTGAAGTGAAGTCTGGGACAGTGAATGCGTATGCGTTTGTTCATGAGATTCGTTTGGCCATGTATTGGGCTTGGCATTTTCTTCTCTCTCCCTCTCTTTCTCTTTTTCTACTTACTTACTTACTTACTTACTTACTTACTTACTTACTTACTTACTTACTTACTTACTTACTTACTTACTTACTTACTTACTTACTTACTTACTTACCTACCTACCCACCCACCCACCTACCTACACACCTACCCACCCCACCTACTTATCTACATATCTACCTAGCTACTTCCCTCACAACCTCCCTCTGTGTGTGTGTGTGTGTGTATGTGTATTTTTGTATATTACTTTCAGTCACACACAAATCAAGAAGAAAACAACTGCTTTCCTGCATGTCAGTCGAAGTGCCAATAACCGCAATACACCAAACACACAACAAGCCGCAGAGTATCTTTCCTCGCGTAAAAGCTCCATTGGCCCTCCAGACTGCAAAAAAACATTACATGGGATAGCTTGCAAGATGCCCTTCTCTCTCTCTCTCTCTCTCTCTCTCTCTCTCTCTCTCTCTCTCTCTCTCTCTCTCTCTCTCTCTCTCTCTCTCTCTCTCTCTCTCTCTCTCTCTCTCTCTCTCATTCTCACTCCTCTCTCTCTCTCTCTCACTCACTCTTTCTCTCTATCTCTCTCTCTCTCCTCTTTCTCTCTCTCTCTCTCTCTCTCTTTCTCTCTCTCCTCTCTCTCCTCTCTCTCTCTCTCATACCTCTCACTCTCTCTCTCCTCTCTCTCTCCCTCTCTCTCTCTCTCTCTCTCTCTCCTCATCTCACTCTCTCTCTTCTCTCTCTCTCTCTCTCTCTCTCTCTTCTCTCTCTCTCTCTCTCTAGCTCTGCCTCCCCCTCTCCCTCTCTCCTCTCTCTTCTCTCTCCTCTCTCACTCTCTCTTCTCTCTCTCTCTCTCTCTCTCTCTCTCTCTCTCTCTCTCTCTCTCTCTCTCTCTCTCTCTCTCTCTCTCTCTCTCTCTCTCTCTCTCTCTCTCTCTCTCTCTCTCTCTCTCTCTCTCTCTCTCTCTCTCTCTCTCTCTCTTTCGCACTCATTCTCCGCAGCGCGCCATGTAAAGTACGATTTGGTTAGGGAACTTTTCGCTCGTCTTCTGGGAACTCCAGGAGAGGTATGACGTCACGACAGTCTGGATTAATTGTCGAGGGAGACGAATGACGAGAGGGAAGAGAGGGGAAAGAGACGGAGAAGTAGGAAGAGGATAGTGAAAAGAAGAAACATCAAGAGTTGTCGTAGAAGTGGTGGAAGTGTTAGAAATTGTAGTAGAAGTAAGAATTTTGGTTGGAATAGCAATAACAGCACCAGCGATAGTAGTAGTTGTAGTAGTAGTTGTTGTTCTGATAAAAAAAAGAGGGAATTAGAGGAAGAAAAGTCATCAAATAGTTTTGGTGACAGAAAAGGAAAGATAACAAAAACAAAATAGCAAGGTTATAGATTATAATAAACAGAAATTATAATTAAAAAAAGTAGTCGCAGTTAAGCTAAAGAAAGTAAATAAAAAATAAGTACAAAGAAAAAACGACCCAAAAAAAAAGAAACGCTACCTATAAGCAATCAGTTTACCGGTTAATGCCATTATCTTTATTACTGATAATCTTTCATCTACTCCACTCAAGATAAAGAACCTCCTCGAAGCATCCCCATTCACAAGGTTCACGAGCGTCTTCGGAGTAGCTAAACTTCGGTTCTTGGCGGCGAGGCTATAAAGTGGTTCGTGAGAAGACCGTTATCTCGTAGGTCTGAGCCAAGTGACGTGATGCTGGAGACGCCCCCGGGGGCTCTCCTCGGGGTGGGGGGAGTTCGGGGGGGTGGGGAGGGTTGGGAAGGGGAGGGGGTACGAGGGCGAAGAGCTGAAGGTGAGTTCAAAGCATCCCGAGAGAAGAAGGGTGATGTGATGCTCCTGTTTGTTTGGATATTTCGTCTTTCTTTTCCTTTCGCATTTTTTTTTCTTTTCTCTTTTATTATACAGTCTGTCTCATTCTCTCTCTCTCTCTCTCTCTCTCTCTCTCTCTCTCTCTCTCTCTCTCTCTCTCTCTCTCTCTCTCTCTCTCTCTCTCTCTCTCTCTCTCTCTCTCTCTCTCATATCTTTTTTCTCTCCCTCCCTGCCTCCTCCCCCCTCCTCCCCATCTAAAAGAGTTACAGCGCTCCGACTCTGCAAGAATGTTCCACTAAATTCCAGCCATGAATGCAGGGATCTTAAAGGCCTCGCGGAAAGATAGATATAAACTCATTTTCATTTTCTGTCTCCCCTCTCCTCCCCACCCCTCCCTCCCTCCCTCCTATCACCCTCCTCCCTTTCGATGTCACAAAGATAACTTCACAGAGGAAGCGAAATAAAAAGATGGCGGGAGGGGGACGAGGCGATTGCCTGTGTTCAGTCCGTAACGCGTATCAAATCCCTTAGCGAAACATGGGCTATGTGGATAAGCCTCCTCCAGCCTATTCTTCCTCCTCCTTCAATACCTCCTCCTCCTCTTCTTCCCTTTTTCTACCTCCTACTTTTCTTTTTCCTCCTCCTCCTCCTCATCCTCTTTCTCCCTCTTTTTTCTTCTTTTACTTCTTTTTCTCCTCCTATTCTATCTCCTCTTCCCCCTCTTCTTCTCCTACCCTCCCCTTCCCCCTGCTCCCCCTCCTGTACCAGAGAGCGAGAGCAAGAGAGAGAGAGAGAGAGAGAGAGAGAGAGAGAGAGAGAGAGAGAGAGAGAGAGAGAGAGAGAGAGAGAGAGAGAGAGAGAGAGAGAGAGAGAGAGAGAGAGAGAGAGAGAGAGGGGGGGGGGGACGTCGCTCCATAGACCCTCCCCGTCTGTGTATGTTTGCCGGCCAGCTGTAGCCGTTTGCAAATTGAATTGTCAGAACCACTCGCTGACAGTGCGAATTTATCACCGCCGCTTCTGAGAAGGACGGAACCGTGGCCCGCAAAATTTACCCTTTCCTTTCATTCCTAAAGCAAACTAGGGGAGAGAGGAGGAGGGAAGGGGTGGAGGGGAGTTGGGTCCTCCTCTTCCTCCTCCTCCCCCTCCTCCTCCTCCTCCTCCTCCTCCTCCTCCTCCTCCTCCTCCTCCTCCTCCTCCTCCTCCTCCTCCTCCTCCTCCTCCTCCTCCTCCTCCTCCTCCTCCTCCTCCTCCTCCTCCTCCTCCTCCTTTCCCTCCTTCTTCGTCTTCTTATTCTTATTCTTATTTTTCTTCTTCTTTTCATCCTTCTTCTATTCCTCTTCCTCCTTCTCTTCCACTTTACCTCTTCTTCTTCTTCTCCTTTTTTTCCTCCCACTCCTCCTCCTCCTCCTCCTCTTGGTCCTCCTCCTTCTCGTTCTCCTCCTGCTCCTCCTCATCTCCCTCGTTTTCCTCCTCCTCCTCCATCTACTCCTACTCCTCTTTCTTCTACTCCTCCTCCTCCTCTTCCTCTTCTTCCTCCTCTTCCTCCACCACTTCCTCCTCTTCTGCCTCCTCTCCCTCTTCCTTTCCCTCCTCCTCATTCTCTCCGGAGACAGGCAGACAGACAGACAGACAGACAGAGATGGAAAGTAAC
>NW_028234403.1:51085068-51087568 GCF_977035675.1 Penaeus japonicus
CTCACTCACTCACTCACTTTCTCTCTCTCGCTCTCTCTCTCTCTCTCATCATCACTACGCCACTACCACACCACCACTATCTACACCTACCACCACATGCATCATTACTGCCCCCGCCACCATATTTGTCCTTTTTACCCTCTGCCCCTTAACACAGGAGGAGACCCCCTCTGAATGAAGACACATCTAACGAGACCCTCGGTTTGCCAAAGGGAGATATTTCCCCCTTTTTTTTTTTCCTTTTCTTTTTCCTGGAAGACGGTTTGCCTCTCACATCCCATTCATTAGACTCACGAGAACAACAATATATAGATTAAAGCAAGAAAAAAAAAAACGATACCGCAATAGCAATTTTTTTTTCCTTCAAAAAATGGGTCAAACAAGGTTAAAATAGAGAGCTCTATACCCTTCTTGCTCTGAAAGCAAAGTATTGCGTGTCCGTGTTTTCAACTTGCAGGTCAACACGGGCGGGAACGCTGTTTACACACGGCACAAAACCCGGTTCCAAATGGGAAGAGACAGAAGGATCTTCGTTGGACCATCGGGGCAGGGGTGTAGGGGGGGGAGGGGGAGGGGGAGGTTGTGTGTCTGTGCGTCGGTGCATGCCTGTGTGTGTGCTTGCGTGCGTGAAGAAATTATTATTACCTTTGGAAATGTGATTGTTATATGAGAAATCTTAATATACTCACTAGTTAGTATGAAAAGTATGAAGAGTAAAATAGTGAGATCAAGAGATGTGAGAGAGAGAAAGAGAGAGAGATGCAGAAACATCGACAGTGACAAAAACGAAATGGATAAGTGACAAGACAAAGAAAGAACGAAAGAAAAAAAAATCAGAAAGAGAGACTTCACAAAGAAAGAACGAAAAAAAGAAAGTAACAAATAGAGATAGAAAAAATCAGAGAAAAGAGACAGATAAATTATTTAAATATTTTTTTTTTCAACGAAAGCGGATTAGCATTCCAAATAGAAACCCTATTGTTCATCATAATTCTCACAGAAATTCAGACATTCTCAAGGAACTGTCCAATTGTCGCCTCCTCTCACCCACCCCCACCCCACCCCCACCCTACCCAGGTTGCCCGCCGCTGGCTTGTGCAAATACAGTTATTATTTCTCGTATATTTCCTACTACAAGACATAAGTAGAACGAAGGAGGAAGGGCTGTGTATTTAGTCCGAGCCACGGAGGGGCGAAGGCGAATACAATGTTTCCTCGCCTCTCATTTTTTTTCCTTTTTTTAGGGGGGGGTGGAAGATTTAAGTTCTTGTACTAAGCGTGTGCACCTATTATGAGCTCTTTTACTGTTGCATTTTTCTGCTTTTATTGGTCTTCTCTTTTCTGTCATTCTCTCTCTCTCTTTACCTCTCTCTTTTTATTTCTTTCTCTTTACCTCTCTCTTTTTATATATTTCTCCTTATCTCTCTCTTTTTATTCATTTCCCTTTATCTCTCTCTTTTTATTTCTTTCCCTTTACCTCTCTCTCTTTCCCTCTCCCTCTCCCTTCCCACCATCTATCTGTCCTCCCTCCCCCCTCCTCTCTGTCTCATCTCCCCGTGGCCGTTCTTTTCCCTCCCCGTGGTGTATCTGAGGCCAGCCCGAATTACCGATCCGTAATAAAGAGCCAGCGCATAGTTCATTGCCGCGGACGATCGATGCCTTTGAAATTGGACTGTGGGAGGAGAGCCGGAAACCCCGTACGTAGTATTGCGAGACATTCCACGATAACTGTTCGCGTTCTCTGGGCGCTGTGATAGTCTTGGGCGTTATGTAAGGGCCGAAGTTTTCGTGGTGGGGCGGGTATTGGGCCAGGCGGCCGTGGTGTTGCTCTCTTTGTGCTCTTGTTTTTAGGGTGATTATATATATATATATATATATATATATATATATATATATATATATATATATACGTATATATATATATATATATATATATATATATAAATATATATATATATATATATGTGTGTGTGTGTGTGTGTGTGTGTGTGTGTGTGTGTGTGTGTGTGCATGCGTGTGCGTGTGCACACACCACGTCTGAGCAGGAGAGGGAGTGAAGCAAAGGATGTAAGGGAGGAGCGTGTGGGGGAGGGCACGGGAAGTGAAGGAGAGAGTGGGGGAGGGAGGGGGGAGGGGGAAGCAAAGGAAGTAATAAAGGAAGGAATACGAAAGGGGGGTATGCATATATTTTATATATATATATATATATATATATATATATATATATATATATATATATATGTATGTATATGTATGTATGTATGTGTGTATGTATGTCTAATCTAGACACACATACACAGAAAGAGAGAGAGAGAGAGAGAGAGAGAGAGAGAGAGAGAGAGAGAGAGAGAGAGAGAGAGAGAGAGAGAGAGAGAGAGAGAGAGAGAGAGAGAGAGAGAAGAGACACACAAGAGAGCCTCCCCTTGACTCTCTCATCGTCCGCCAAGAAATGAAGCGCCGAAGAACGCTTGCTTGATTGATTCTGGAAGGAATTATTCAC
>NW_028234403.1:51092568-51097568 GCF_977035675.1 Penaeus japonicus
GGACAGACGGACGGACAAAGACAGAGAAATAGCCAGTGATGGGCGATGAATAGAAGAAATATAGGCAGATAAACAGAAAGAGTGAAATACAAACATGCAGATGCAGAGAGCAAATATTTTTTATATATGTTCACAGCGTGTGTTCAGGGATGTGTACAGGCGAGTCGGTAGCTAAAATAAATTATATAATGAGATAAAAACGTACATGAACATACGCATATTCATCTCTCTCTCTCTTTCTCTTTTTTCACTCTCTCCCGATGAATTAACTGTTAAAAAAAATTCGCTGACTCCAGTTAATGCTGAGGGTACATGTGAATGAAAAGTGAAATTACGATACATAAGAAATAAAATACACACACGCGCGCGCGAATAGAAAAATGATTAGGAGATAAACAACAGAGGAGGGGGGGGGATAAAGGCAACAATAAAACTTCATATAAAGGAAAGAATCGCCATCAGTGGCTCCAAGAGGAAAACGCAGGTGGCTCAAAGGACGAGGAACAGCGACCAGTTATGAAAACAGTAGCCATATATACATATATACATATATATATATATATATATATATATATATATATATATATATATATATATATATATATATATATGTGTGTGTGTGTGTGTGTGTGTGTGTGTGTGTGTGTGTGTGTGTGTGTGTGTGTGTGTGTGTGTGTGTGTGTGTGTGTGTGTGTGTGTGTGTGTGTGTGTGTGTGTGTGTGTGTGTGTGTGTGTGTGTGTGTGTGTGTGTATGAAGAATATAAATCACACGGGGGAAAGTATAATCCATGTTGACTATGATAGGAATGAAAACGAGAATGATAATGAAAATAGTAATGATAAAGGAAATGATAATGTTAGTGATGGCAATGTGAAGGGTAATAATGATAGAAAGACAATAAAAATGGTAATAAAAGACTGTAATGATTATGATTGTGGCACAGCTCCAACCACTCCTGCTAATAATAAAAGAAGTAATAAAGGATACACGCAGACAATATGGAAACAGCAGCTTTGACAGATAGCCAAACACGAGCTGGTTTTAGAGGATCATAAGAAACGACAGGTGGCTCCAGCAAAACAAAGACGGGTGACAGCTGGCTATGAGAGACACTAAAACAACACCGACAGCTGGAATCGAAACTGGAAATGAGAGGCTTCGAAAGACAGCTGGCAAAAAGAGATACTTGGGGAGACAGGCACCTCAACAAGGGAGATAGCAAGAATAACAGCTGATTCGTAGAGAGAGAGAGAGAGAGAGAGAGAGAGAGAGAGAGAGAGAGAGAGAGAGAGAGAGAGAGAGAGAGAGAGAGAGAGAGAGAGAAATGGATAGGTAGGTAGATAGTTACGAGCGAAGGTTAGTAGGAAGTAGGAAGATAAAAAAAGAAAGAAAAATGAAAGGAGAGAGAGCACACGAGAAACTAAAAGAAAGAGGTTGCGTAGAACAATAAAGAAGAAAATAGATCAGTGGAACAAAGAGACAGATCAACAAACCAACTGGGAGAGAAAGATGCAAGGGGGGGGGGAGAGCGAGAGATGCCAGGGGAGGGTGCGGAAGGGCAGCCTGGGAAAGAGAGACAGCAACCCGGCCGCATAAATCACACACTCCGCATCCCGTGACAGTTACTGAGGTGAGCGAGTGCAATAGCCTATCCGGTTTTCCATTGGCGCGCAAACGAATCACTTTCGGCGTCCGATTCGAATCCATAAATAGAAGCGCTTCGTGCCCAATGTTAAGCGTGGCTCTCTGGCGGGGTCGAAGTCAGGCCTCAGGGATGGCTTATGTAATAACAGAGTTTGGTAATTGCTGATGTCACAACGGCAGCGTTTATGACGTCCGGCGCCAATTAACATCACGGTACGACAAATGCAGAGATCTATAGCCTTGGTTTCATTTTTACGGTGGGAGCGAGGTAGGGATAAAGGGGAAGGGGGGGTGGGGGGAGGAAAGTTGCAAAACAAGCAATCTATTTTTTTTTTTTTATATGCCTATTGAGAGTACGTCACAGTGATGAAGGAGAGGGAGAGGGGTAAGGGGGGGGGAGGAGGGTGGAGGGAAGCCTTTGATCTAATTGCGTCACTGTTGTTGCAATATCAGCTCGTCGTCATGCATTATCATTTTATGGTGATTGCGGCGACTGCCTTTTGTAATGGTGATATGAGAAGGGGTTGGGGGTTGGGGGATGGGGGATGGGAGAGCCGTAGTGTAGCTGACTGTAGCGGCTGTAATCCTAGTGAACCCAATGATCTGATTATGCCCCCGTTGCAAGAGGGATCTGAACTTGCATCAGTGCAATATAACTGCGATAGAGCATGATTATGTAGTTTGAAAATGCTGCATGATCACGGTGCCTGTGGCAGTAAGACCGTGCGAATGCCGAACGTCAAAGGTTTTAAGGGATTGCACGCACGCATAGCACACCGTGATTTCGTGATATGTTGCAAATATAGCGCCTTTGATTAAAGACTAATTTATATGCTCTCGAAGCAGGATTATATCTATTCATTCAAAATAAAATACGTCTCATGATTCTGTTTGCAAAAAAATGAAATCCCGTTTTATCGCGTTTTTCGATGCAATGTCGTGCAGTGTTTTCGAGTGTTCGTAAAAACTATCAACAAGAATGACATTTCAAATGCTCGGGCTTGAAATGATTCAATTATGCTTTCGATGTTGCTGTAAATTGACTGTTATTATGTATTTATTGCAATTATAACTGATGTTATGATGATGATTATAAATATCATCATCTTCATGAACATCGTTATATGCATTAGTAGTAGTTCTTGTTGTGGTAGCAATAGCAGCAGTAATAGTAATTGCAGTAGCAACAGCAATAATTGCAATAGTATTAGTAATACCAGTAGAAATAGTAGTGGTAATAGTAATAGTAATAATAGTAGGAACAGTAGTAGTAGTAGTAGCAGTTTGTTACGTTCCTTACAATTGCTATCAATACAGGTATCTATCGCTATTATCATAATTATTTTCCTGGTTCCTTCTGAATGCATTCTCCTGGCCGACGTGAGTTAAATCTTACGTTTCCGATTTCCGTTGACCTTTGCAATCGATATGACTGTGCTGTCGTAACAATAGCAATGCATCGTCATGGAACAGCTTCTTGCAATAGATTTTTTTTTTTTTTTTTTTTTTTTTTTGGGGGGGGGGGGTTTTTTTTTTTTTTTTTGTTTTTTTTTTTTTTTGTTTGTTTGTTTTTTGATTGGCTTTCCCGTCACATCAGGACACTCCAGTTGCGCAGATAAAATGCCAAGCCAGTTCTACTTGCCCTTGACGTTTGCAATTGCACAAACCTTGTCGAGTGACCGAAGGAAATAAGTAAGGGACTCGCGGTCGCTCGGGAAGTGAATGTCAACCGATGAGTAGTAAATGAACTTTCACCAAGCCTTTCGAAAGACCACTATACAAGGTAATGACACCATACCTCCCCATCACCCTTCCCTCTTCCCTCTTCTCTTCCCTGCTTCTCTCTTCTCTATATTGCTTTTCTTTTCTCTTCCCTGTTTCCCCCCCCCTTCCCCTCGTCTCCTCCCCTTCTTCCCCTACTCTTCCTCATTGCCCTTTCCTCGTCTCCTCCTTCCTTCATCTCCCCTTCCCTTCCTTCTTCTTCTTCCCCTCCCTTTCCCTCGTCTCTTCCCCTTCTTGCTTTTTCTTCCGTTCCTCCCCTTTTCCTTCCACTTTCCCCTCTTTCACTATCCCTTCCTCCCTCTTCCTTCTCCATCTCCTCCCCTCCTTTCCTCTATCTCCCTCATGCGCCACCCCCCCCCCCCTCTATACACGAAGTTGATTGAAGATTGTAGGGGGAGAGATGGACGAAGAGAGGGTGGGGGGGGTGCTTTTTCCCCCTGAGGATGGGGGGGGGGGGTTAGAGTGTTATCGATCACGTTGCTCATTTTCTGGAGTATCTTAAGGGGTGGAGGCTGAAGGGAAGTGGAGTGGGTAGGAAGGGGGGGGAGGTAGGGGTAAAGGGGAGAGGGTAGTGGATATGTTAATATGAAGAAGGCATGAGTTTTGTTGTTAGTTTTTCTTTCCCATGTGTATAACCATTTCCTTCTCGATTCAGTCAATTATTCACGCATTTCAATCGGTTACAGAATTAATTCGGCTAGTCAGTGAGTTAATAAGTCACTGATGGATTAATTGATTCAGTCAGTTATCTAGTCGAGCATTGATTTATTAATTAATTCTTGTCAGTCAGCCATCGATTATTTCATTTAATCCCTCAATCAGAGTGGTAGACGCCATTGCCTTCACTCTAACTCTAATCCAGGCACTAACGCCTTCACTTTATTCCGTTTTATTTTGATCACGTTCTCTAAGTCGATTTATTTCCGCTTATCTCCTCTTGTCTCTTCTATTTTCCTCCTCGTATCGCGTGGCCTGTGAGAGCCTCTTGGCCGGGCCATCCGAAGGGCAGCCTGCCCTTGGCGGCTGTCCACGAGTGCCTTGGAGAGCCGCTCGTCTTGACCGCGCAGGGTTGTCAAAAGATCTTTTTCTTTTCTTTTTTTATTTTTTTATTTGGAGGGGGGGGGGATCGCCACGGCCATTCCCACGCACACGAACACACACACACACACACACATATATATATAATATATATATTATATATATATATATATATATATATATATATATATATATATATATGTATATATACATATATATATATATATATATGTATGTATATATATATATATGTATATATTATATATATATATTATATATATTATATATATATATATATATATATATATATATATATATATATATATATATATATATATATATATATATATATATATATATATGTATATATATATGTGTGTGTGTATATGTGTGTGTGTGTGTGTGTGTGTGTGTGTGTGTGTGTGTGTGTGTGTGTGTGTGTGTGTGGTTGTGTGTGTGTGTGGTTGTGTGTGTGTGTGGTTGTGTGTGTGTGTTGTGTATGTATGTATGTTTGTATGTGTATGTATGTATGTAT
>NW_028234403.1:51105068-51117568 GCF_977035675.1 Penaeus japonicus
CCGTAAAATAAATTTCCTTTTTTTTCGTGGCGGTGGGCGCAATAGAGAGGCTGTCGTTAAAGTAGTTTATTGGTCTGTTATTGGCAACTTTCAGCTCTTACTGACGGGAAGTAATTCACTTTGTCTCTGTAAGTAGTATCGATAAAAGATATGGTAGTGATGAACTACCGTTATTCTCAGAGGGTGGATGGACACTATTGTTGACGATGATGCGATGATGGTGATGCCAAGTTGGATTCGTGATGGTGTAGAAGATAGTGAATTTGCCAGAAAGAAAATAATGATAAAAAGGTCAAAGTCTCATTAGGAAACAAACTAAGCTCGTGGTCGGGTTATTTGCCTAGTTCAAACTAGAAGTGCAATCGCGATGACCCAAGCTTGTTATAGCGCCTGATGCCTCAACCTGACTGAGCGCTTAACTGTTAAATGGGTAATTGAAAAGCATTAGAGAGGAGGTCGTGCCCCCCCACCCCCCCACCCCCCTCCCCCGCCCCCGCCTCCTTTCCCTTTAATGCAATGGCGTTAAACTCCCCAAATGTGTATAATGTAATTTCATTTAAGCGATCTCCTAAGTCTTCGTCTAAAAGGCTTATCTGGTCACTCTTGCCTGTCCTCGTTCTCAAGGCAAGATCACTTGAAGTCTTTCACCGTTTAACAGGTCGGACGGCGGAAAGAGTCTCCGTTTGCGCTCGTTTCTGGAGTTTGCTCTCTGATATGCGCGCACAGGGTTTCGAATCTCTTTTATCGAGGCTTGAATCTCCTCCGTGGAAGTTCGAATTGCTTCTATGGAGGCTTGAATCCTGTCAGTGGAAGTTCAAATACCTCCCATGCATGCTTGAATCCCTTCAATGGAGGGTTGAGTCTCGTCCACGGAGGTTCGGAGTCTTTCTGTAGATATTTGAGGGATTCGAGTTCATCGCATTTAGCAGGTTTTTATGGGTTGATATCGGCTGGTTGATGGACAGTGTGGTCGCGATGTGAAAACGTTGACGTGATGATGGCAGCCCTCCCCTCTCCCCCCCCCCTCCCTTCCCACCCTTCCATTCCCATCCTTCCCCAAGATTCACACACCCTAACGTAAATGGTGCCAGCGGCAAACATACGACATTCCTCTCTTATTTCGTTATTTAGGTTATCTGCATGAGGTAGTGGTGGCGGCAGCGGTTTCATTAGATAGCATTATCTCTCCTGTTAGTGCTATCTCTCAAGGATCTCTGGGAAAGGATGTTTATATATGTATATGTATATATATCTATATATATGTATGTATACATATATGCATATAAATACATACATATATATATATATATATGTATATATATAGTACATGTACACGCGTTGGAAATCCTAAGCGCATACGCAAAACAGAAATATCTAATCATGAACACAGAAACAAACGCCAACAATAAAAAAAAAAAAAAAAAAAAAACGTTACCAAGACACACACGGACGCATCGGCACAGAGACAAAACACACACACTAACATGCGAGCACAAAAATAAACACGCCCTCCAGAACAGAGTAAAATAGATGTTTACACGAGATCTCAGACGCAAATCTCCTTCCAGACACGAGAGTAGACACTCATTCATTATGTAGATTAAATCGAGTGACGAGTTTTCTGAAACATGAACGCGTAGAGTTTCAAGCACCGAGCGAAGGGAAGGTTGGAGGAGAGAGGTCGAGGGGGGAGGGGGGTGGAAAGGGGAGGAGTAGAGATTGGAAGAGTGAGAGGGAGGTAAGGGGGGAAGGGTGGAAATGGTGGGGGGGATGGGAAGGGGAGGAGTAGAGATTGGAAGAGTGAGAGGGAGGTAAGGGGGGAAGGGTGGAAATGGTGGGGGGATGGAAAGGGAAGGAGTAGAGGTTGGAAGAGTGAGAGGGAGGTAAGGGGGGGAAGGGTGGAGATGGTGGGGGGGGATGGAAAGGGAAGGAGTAGAGGTTGGGAGAGTGAGAGGGAGGTGAGGGGGAGAGTAAGGGGGAGGGGTGAGGGGAAGAGAAGAGATTGGAAGAGTGAGAGGGAGGTAAGGGGGGAAGGGTGGAGATGGTGGGGGGGGGATGGAAAGGGAAGGAGTAGAGGTTGGGAGAGTGAGAGGGAGGTGAGGGGGAGAGTAAGGGGGAGGGGTGAGGGGAAGAGAAGAGATTGGAAGAGTGAGATGGAGGAAACGGAAGGGGAGAGGAGGAATATGAAGTGGGGAGAAATAAAACGATAGGAGAATAGAAAGATGAGAGAAAAGAGATAGAGGAACGGCAGGAGGGAAATAGAGGAGGAAGTGAGAGGAAAGAGGAAGGAAGGGGAATGATAGGGGAGGGAGGAGGAGAGGGAGTAGGGTAAGTAGAGCGCCTAGTTAAATAATGTCCAGTGGGCTTACAATCGGCTTAACAAAGGATCGGAAACCTTGTAACATGACAATCCAATCCTGCGATGGAGCTTGGCGCAGGTGAGACTAATTGTCGGATGGGATCACAGGGCTTTTATTCGTCGTCTGTTTTTCTTTTCTTTGTTTTTTTTCAATGGGTGATTATTATTTTCGGGGGATTAACGGTTTTTTTTTTAAGTCTTTTTAAGTATTAGTATGATTTTTTTTTTCTTTTCTTTTTACGAATATGGTATTTCTCTCTCTCTCTCTCTATTTTCTCTCTCTCTCTCTCTCTCTCTCTCTCTCTCTCTCTCTCTCTCTCTCTCTCTCTCTCTCTCTCTTCTCTTCTCTCTCTCTCTCTCTCTTCTCTCTCTCTCTCTCTCTCTCTCTCTCTCTCTCTCTCTCTCTCTCTCTCTCTCTCTCTCTCTCTCTCTCTCTCTCTCTCTCTCACTCACTCTCTCTCTCCATCTCTCTCTCGCTCGCTCTCTCCCTCCGTTCCTTCTTCCCTCCCTCCTTCCCTCCATCTCTCCCTATTTCTTTCCCTTCCTCCCTCCCTCCCTCCATCTCCATCTCCATCTCCATCTCCATCTTTCAGAGCCGACCGCCTCCGTCCTGCCCTCTGCTGCTCCATCTTACCCAATCGAATGCCTCTCAAAATACTGCTACAGATCATCATTTTTTCTCTCCCTCCTTTCAATCGAACATCATCATTTTTTCTTTTCTCTCCCTCCTTTCAATCGAACATCATCATTTTTTTTTCTCTCCCTCCTTTCAATCGAACATCATCATTTTTTTTTCTCTCCCTCCTTTCAATCGAACATCATCATTTTTTTTTCTCTCCCTCCTTTCAATCGAACATCATCATTTTTTTTTCTCTCCCTCCTTTCAATCGAACATCTGGAAGAAAGCGAGAGCACAGAGGTCGAGACCCTCATGGGCTCTCGTTAGTTTTCGCCCTCCATTGATCGCTATTTCGTGGAAGAGATGTGTCCTCTCTGCATGGCCGAGAGGACACAACCTTCTCTGACGAGTCGCTGCTGCTCCTCATTCTACGTCTTGGTTCGAATTGTGCCTATGCCTCTCGATCTCTCTTTCTCTTTCTCTTTCTCTTTCTTTTTTTTCTATTTCTATCGCGCTCTTTATCATTCTCTTTCTTTTTCTTTATATCTTTATCTTTATCTTTGTTTTTTTTGTCTATCTTTTTATCTCTCTCTGGCATTTCGATCTCTCTCTCTTTATCTATCTATCTATCTATCTATCTATCTCCCTCCCTCTCTCCCCCTCTCTCTCCCTCCCTCTCTCATTTAATATCCGCCAAACGTACTTTCTTTTTGTCTTTTTGGTAAAGCAAAAGAAGTCAGTCACTCTCAGTCCTTCTTAGTCTCCAGAACCAGAAACTTCTCAAGTACCCTTCAGGGCTGTCAGTCGACGGTGGCTTCTGTGTACCCTGCGGTGTGTTGTAGGGTGTTGGCGGGGAAGAGGAAGGGAATTGGCAAGCGAAAGGGGAAGGCATTCAGTCAAATAAGGCGAAGGGAGAAGGAAGGAGGTTCAAGGGAGACTAACGGAAGGGGAGGGAGTAAGGAACAGAGAGAGGGGGAAGTGGAGAGACTGGGGGTTGTGGACAGAGAAATGCACAGATAACGATGCAGTGAGAGTGAAAGTGAAAGTGAGAGAGAGAGAGAGAGAGAGTGAGAGTGAGAGTGAGAGTGAGAGAGAGAGAGAGAAGAGAGAAGAGAGAGAGACGAGATTGAGATTCTGCAAAGAGAAAGAGAAAGGTTCCCAATCCTGTTGAATAGCAATACCTTGGCATTGTGCTAAGGTAACCCCGGGCAACGAAGCAGAAGTGCCTGAGTACCTCGAGAAGGCTCGTGAGCAGAGCTGTTATTGCGTCTCAGATGTTGTGCTGTTTGTGTACACCTTCGAGAGAATTGTTTATTTAAACGTGTCAGCTGGGTCGGAGCAGCTAATGCAAAGCGTCTCTTGAGCTGATATTATGAAATAGGAAACGGGAGAGAGAAAAAAGTGTGTGTGTGTGTGTGTGTGTGTGTGTGTGTGTGTGTGTATGTGTATGTGTGTATAGATATGTATAACATATACTGCTCACGCATTATGTTATGCATGAAGGACTCTGTGACCAGACTAGCAATTTCGCTAATGGGTATAGAACGGCGATCAAATACCTCCTCATCTTTCTTCATCGTCATCTCCATCCTCTCCTTATATTCTCCTCTCACATTTTTGCTTCATTTTCACTTTCTCCTTTTTCGTCTTCATTTATTTTTAGGTCGTCTCGTTCCATTTTTTCCTTAGCCGTTGCACCGTTGGTTCGTCTTAATCTTTCGTTGACAATGATCTTTTCATAACATAAATGGGGATTAATGATAATGTTATGCTAATCGAACTTGTGCCGTTTATTTACTGACGTCACTCGGCGGATAAGGTCGTGACCTTAGATATCCATGGAAGGATACGGAGAGGAGGACTATCCACTCAGCTATTGCTCAAGTCGTCGGCCTCCTCTCCCAGCTTACGTAAGGATTGTCAGAGGAGATTGAGGAGGAATCGTCGTAGACGGAGAAGGATAGGGAGGTGATAGAAGGTCATAGGTCACGACCCCTAGTAACCTGGGTCATGAGAGGGTTGGACAACACGACAACGCGCGGCGGGGAAGGGAAAGTTATTTGTTGAAGGCGGAGGTAGGCTTATTGGAATGAATGGCGAGGCGGCAGAGGGCCGGGCCTTGGGCTGAATGAAGATGAGTCGGGAGACAGGGAGGAGAGAGGGAGATAGAGATAGAGAGAAAGAAAAGAGAAAGAGAGAGAGAAAAGAGAAATAGAAAGAGAGAAAGAAAAGAGAAAGAGAGAAAGAAAAGAGAAAGAAAGAGAGAGAGAGAGAGAGAGAGAGAGAGAGAGAGAGAGAGAGAGAAACTGATAGACACAGACAGACAGAAATTTCTGGCCGTATGTCCAGAGCGCCACCCAGCTTCGCCACTTAAGGGAGCCACCTGAGTCTACATGGAGAATCCTCTCTATAACCCTCTCCCTTCCCCTCTTCTCCCCTTCTTCTCTCCTTCTTCCCTCCCCCCTCTCTCTCTCCTCTCTCCCTGCATCACGCTCCTCTCTTTCCCTGTCTTCCCTCACCCCCCTCTCATTCCCCATCCCCCACCTTTCTCCCCCTCTTCCACTTATCTCCCTCTATATCCTTCTCCCCCTCCTCCTCTTCTCTCAATCCCCTTCTTCCCTTTCCTCTCGCCCACCTCTTCTCTCTATCTCCTTCTCCCCTTTCCTCTCTCCCAACTCCCCCCCCCCCATGCCTTCATAAAACAAAAAAGATAAAAAAGATATACACGCAAAGAAATACAGCTGTTCACCAAGCACGTGTTTGCGTAGCCAGTGTTATTGCCCCGTGTGATTAAAAGCTGATTGGAACGATTAACGCGCTGATTCGATGCTGAGGGCTGCTGCTGATAAGGCTTGTCTCACTCAGATGATTATGGCTGGATCACGGGAGGCGAACTTGATTAGGCTTTTGATTCGAATCTGGTTTGGCGAATTTCGTTATTGCTGTTGCTGTTGTTGTTGTTTAGTGGGAGATGGGTACTAAGTAACTGGAGATGATAATATGGAATATGAGGTTGTTTGAAGTGCAGAGGGAGAGGGAGAGGGAGAGAGAAAGAGAAAGAGAAAGAGAGAGAGAGAGAGAGAGAGAGAGAGAGAGAGAGAGAGAGAGAGAGAGAGAGAGAGAGGGGGGGGGGGAGAGGGGGGAGAGGGGGGGGGGGGGCTTTAAGTAATTTAAAAAGTGAGAAACCAAGGAGCAAAAAATGAAAAGAACCAGCACCGAATCATACAATCATATATCTCAATAAGCCATGTGGATGTCACAGGAGCTTCCTACCTTATCTAGAACGAAGATGGAGAATAGAGATGGAGGTGGAAGGGAGAAGGCAAAAGAAGGAGAGAGGGAGAAAGAAAGAAAGAGAGAGGGAGAAAGAAAGAGAGAGAAAGAAAGAGAGAGAAAGAAAGAGGGAGAAAGAAAGAGAGAGAAAGAAAGAGGGAGAAAGAAAGAGAAAGAAAGAAAGAGGGAGAAAGAAAGAGAGAGAGAGAAGAGAGAGAAAGAGAAAGAAAGAGGAAGAGAAAGAGAGAAAGAGTGAGATTAATAATCCAAGATTAATAATCGAAAATAAGAAATGCAAGACTGTCCCAGCGCCATAATAAAGACGCCTTCCTCTTCCTTTCCCCCCATCTCTTACCTCCCCCTCCTCCACCTACCCCACCACCTACCCCACCACCTACCCCCACCCTCCAGCACCCCCTTCTCATTCGTTTTAAACGTAATCTCCTTCCGAGAATCAATGATCCCAATTTTCTGCCATATAAATCCTAACCGCATGATTACCGCCGCAGACCAGACGTAGGTTAACCTCCCCCTCCCCTTCCTCTACCGCCCCCCCCACCCCCCGACCAACCCCTTCCCCCTCCCCTCACCTCCTCTTCATCCCTCTCTCCCTTCTCCCCTCACTCCTACCTCCCTATCCCATCCCCACCCCCCAGACTCTGCCTCGCTTATTAGTTTGGCACTACTATATCCTCCCCCCTTCCCCTCCCCCTCTTTCTTCCCTCTCCTTCTTTTTCTTCATTTTTTTCGTAATATTCTTCCGCCGAGTTTTCTTTTTTCTCTACTTTTTAAGGGTGGGGGTGGGAGGAGGTTATTATTATACTTACGTCTTTATGAACCACAATATTTCTCTTTTTATATTCTACATATTCCACATATGTATTGTGTTTTAATATCTGCATATTCTCATCCTTTCTTTTCTCTCCCATTCATACCCTTTCTCCTTCTCCTCCACTTTCTTCTTCTTTTGACCATCATTTTCCCTCTTTTTCTTCTATTACTACTATTTCCATCTTCCTCCATTTCTTCTTCTTTCTCCTACTCCTCTTCCTCCTCCAGCACCACCACCTCCTCCTCTCCTCCTCTTCCTCCTCCAACCCCTCCTCCTCATCCAGCCCCTCCCCTCCTCCACACCTCCTCATCCAACTCCTCCTCCTCCTAATCCTCCCCTTCCTCCTCCTCCTCCTCCTCCTTCTTCCATTCCTCTTCCATATTACTTCTACCGCTACTTACCTTGTTCCATAGAGGGTGTGGCCACATAACGATGTGTTCACATGGCTTCTCTGCCCCCTCAACCCCCTTTCCTCGTCTTCTCATTCCTCCTCATTCCCCTACCCCCTTCCCCTTCCCCCTTCCCCTTCCCCTTCCCCTTCCACTTCCACTTCCCCTTCCCCTTCCCCTTCCCCTTCCCCTTCCCTCTCCACTTCCCCTTCCCTCACCCCTCTCTTCACCCTGCTTCCCCCGAAAAAAAAGGGCGTGGTCTCCCTCCCTCATGGAAGACGCCCGCATCATCACGAATAAAACATCCCTCAACACCGGACAACATAACATCTTAGGACGTGTTTTTTTTTTCTTCTTCTTCTTCTTTTCTTTTCTTGTACATTTGTATTCATTCCTCTTTTATTTTTTATCGCGCCTTACTTCTTCCTTTTTACTCTTCCTCCCTTCTTGTCTTTCCTTTATCCTTCTTCCTTCCTCTCACGAGTCACCCTTAAAAGCAGTTGTGACGGAGACAGGTGCGTGTGTCGGTCGGGCTGGCGGAGGGACAGGTGTGCGGGAGCGAAAAATTTTGGATCTGGCGATTCATTCTGAATTGTTTTCGTTTTTTTATGAGAGAGAAAAGGAAAGGGAAAGGTGAGGAGAAAAGCGGAGAGGAGAGGAGATGAAAGGAGAGGATAGGAAGAGGAAGAGGAAAGGAAAGGAAAGAGAAGGATAGGAGAGGAGAGGAGAGGAAGAGGACGAGGGAAAGGAAGAGGGAGAAGGAGAGGAAGTGGAAGATGAAGAGGAAGAGGGGGGAGAGTGAAAGAGAGTGAGATAGAGTGAGAGAGAGAGAAAGGAAGAATGAATAAAAAAAAAAGAAAGAAAGAAAGAGAGAGAGATCGCGAAACTTAGAGACCGAGAAAACCGATAACGAAAAACACAAAAAAGAAAGAAAGAAAAAAAAAACTTTCCTTCCCAAATCTTAGTGAATCTCAAGGAGACTTACGCCCACGTGATCTCCGTCGTGGGCGTGAAAAACGGGACTTCCAAACGTGGGCGGAAAAGTGATTTGTGGGAACTTTCACTTCCTGCGGTGAATAGGATGGATATGGGACAACGGAGAGGGAGGGGAAGGGGGGAGAGGGAGGTGAGGATATGGGCGTATTTTTTCTGTGGAGTTCTAGGACGATTAACTAAGATATGTGTAAGTATGTAGTGTGTGTGTTTGTTTGTGTATGTGTGTGTTTGTTTGTTTATGTGTGTGTGTTTGTTTGTTTATGTTTGTGTGTGTTTGTTTCTTAATGTGTGTGTGTTTGTGTGTGTGCTGTGTGTGTGTGTGTGTATGTGTGTGTGTGCGTGTGTGTGTGTGTGTGTGTGTGTGTGTGTGTGTGTGTGTGTAAGATATTCACATTCACGTTTATGTTTGTATAGGTACATGGATTAGTTATTTGTTATTATGATCATGATTGGTATTGTTGTTTCTTCTTACTATCATTATCATCATTAGTACAATACCACCACCACCTGTACCGTGAATCACCGCCATTAACGTCAATATTATTTCTAATTAGATCATGAAAAAAGAAAATTTAATCATCAGGATTATTAATTAAGCTCCACAAATTTTACAATAAGATAATTCCATTAGTACAAATCCCGCAGATTACTCTTTCGAGAATGGGGGGATGGAGAGGGAATTTTTACGGGTGAAAGGGGAAGAGGCGAAGCAAAGGGAGAGAAAAGAGAAGGTTAGCAATAAAGAAAAAAAAAGAAAGAAAAGACATTACAGAATGAAAGATTAGAGAGAGAGTGAGAAAAAAAAATACAAATAAAGATAAATAAGAATAAAAAGTAAAAAAAAAAAGGGCAACGACGAGGTGATTAAAACTTATAATGAAAAAATAAAAGTTTGAACGTTTAGCAAAGAGGTGGGTTGTGGGGGGGGGAGACGAAATGACGCATGGGGAAAAAAAAGGGGGGAGGAGGGGGGGGGGGGATTAACACTCACGTTACAGTTCACCAAGCTATAACGAAGTTGACGATAACCAGGTGGCTGTGCAGTTTGATTTTCTTAATGGGGTCCTTGAAGGTGGCGAAGGCGGGATGGGGAGGAGGGGTCAGGAGATGGGGGGAGTGTCTGGGTGAGGCGGGAAGGGAGGGAGGGAGGGAGGGAGGGAGGGAGGGTGAGAGGGAGGGATGGAGGGATTTTTTCCTCCCCGTAACTGGAGCGGTGAAAGGTGGCACTGTCCACGTCGCTTCGGGATCCGCGATCGAGAAGCGAGAAGGCTTGAAGACTCGAGATCATTTTTTTTGTCTCTCCTGCTCTTTTTTTTTTTAAGTGTAAGGTCATTTATTCCATAACCGGATTTGAATACCTTCGCCCTCTCTTTTTTGTCACATGAAGAGAGGGAGAGAGGGAGAGGAGGGCGCGCGGGGGATTTCGGTCGGGCGAGGGCGCGAGGGCGTGCTATCGTCGCGTGTGGCGAGGGCTCCTTCCAACCCTCGAGCTAAACCAACAAACACACGGCCGCCCGAAGCGCCCCTGCCTCGGATCATAGGTCACTTATCCTCCAAACATCTACCCGCGCGCCCACCCACCCACCTAGCCACCCGCACGCCCGTAAGTGATGCATGGAGGGGGGAGTGGGAGTGGGAGGGGAACACTGTGAGGTGGTGCTGGTTTCGCAAGAGCCAGCAGGGCCAACCTTGCCCCCCCCCCTGTTGGCATTCCGAGTGCCTCAACCTCCCTCGGGGATCTTTGAGGGGATCGCATTCACCATTTAGGTGGGGAAGGGGGCAGTGAGGGGGGGGAGTTCTGGTGGACGCCCTTTGGTTGCGTGATACTCGAGCTGGACCTCGTACTCCAGATGTCCCCTCTAAACCTGACCTCGACCCCCCATCCTAGTAAGCCCCCAAGACTCTCACTTCCGAGCTTCAAGCATTTCACAAATTGTGTGATGTTCTAGTAGACACAATGCAAGAAACAAAAAAAAAAAATGACTTCTAAAATTCATTAATGTACGACCTAAAGACGACTGATTCATTAAGAAAAAAAAAAAATCAGGTAAGATCACCGTACCTAACGAATGGAATTGATCTGCGAAGACTTTTAACTCGTACGAGGGCGGGTACGACGCAACGCAGTGACAGGGCGGGGAGGATCTGGTGTACCTGAGGATATCGAGATGCCACTCCGCCAGGGTCACAAAGTCCACATGCATACAAGCGCCTCAGCATACATGAAGAGACATAAGAGAGAGAAAGAGAGAGAGAGAAAGAGAGAGAGAGAGAGAGAGAGAGAGAAAGAGAGAGAGAGAGAGAGAGAGAGAGAGAGAGAGGGGGGGTGGGGGGGGCTGGGGGTAAGGGAGAGTGTAACGGGGAGAGGGAAGGAAAGGGAAGAAGGGTGGAAGAGAAAGATGATGAAATCAAGGAAGCGAGAAAGCGAAAGGGAAAGAGCGGGTAGAAGGGGCATGATTAAAACGAAGAAAATGATAAAGGAAGATAATAATAATAAAAAAAAAAGCTTCGATGTAGAAGACGAGGCACAGGATACCCCGCGTGTGTGCCAATCCAAAAGTACCCCCGAGGCACTCCTCCAGGACCTCCTCCCTCCTTCCGCCTGCCCCGCCCCCCTCCTCCCTCCCTCCTTCCTCCATCTGCCCGTCCCTTGCGTAGGTGGTGGAATTGATTCTTAACTTGTCCCACGTCGAGGCCCGTCAATGGAATCTCTTGTGTAACTTGAGAGAGATTATATTTATGGGTGTCGGATGGCCATTATGTTTTAACCGCATGAGTGATGCGTCGGTGGAGGGCGCTGTTTGGGTGTGTGTGTGTGTGGCTCTCGGCCGTGACCTCCGGGGCACGTGTGTGTGTGTGTGTGTGTGTGTGTGTGTGTGTGTGTGTGTGTGTGTGTGTGTGTGTGTGTGTGTGTGTGTGTGTAGGGGGGGTGGGGTGTAGATGTGTGAGGGGAGAGGGGTTGTATGTGTGTGCGGGGGGGGGGGGGGGGGGAAGTATGTTTTGAAAGGGGGGTGGGTTCTGAGTGTGTGTGTGTGTGTGTGTTTGTGTGTGTGTGTGTTATGCATGGTTTTATTTTCATGGTATTTGCTTCTTTTCATGGTATTTTTTGGCGTTCAATTTAATAGGTCGATTATGTAGATGCTATTGAATTTAATTGCACTATTTCATATCAACTGACACATGTTGACGTTATCATGCAAAGACGCGCAGCAATAAATTGTCCAGAAGTATTCCGAGGTCAAACGTAGAGAAAACTCTCATATTCTACTCTTAACCTTGCGAAGTTATCTGGCATTTTAGCAACGAATCGTCAAAATTAATCTTGCGTATAATTTATTCTACATACGATGCATCTGCATCTTTTCATGAACACGAGAATAGCCACGCATACAGAAGCACACACAAACAACATACACACAAACTTCCTCCCCCCTCAACACACAACGTACACATACAAATTCCACACACACACACACACACACACACACACACACACACACACACACACACACACACACACACACACACACACACACCCAAACCCACCCACACCCACAAAAAAACAAAACAAACACACACGCGCGCACACACACACACACACACACACACACACACACACACACACACACACACACACACACACACACACACACACACACACACACACACACACACACACACACACAACCCACCCAGCCCCCAACACACAGCAACACCGGCGCAAAAAGCCATGCCGTGTTATGCGTTGGGGAGGACAAGCCCGAGTCCCCTTATTCGGCGTTGGTCTTAATGTATCCCAGCCGCGCAAGGACACAGTGGGATTTGCTATTGATTATCTGGTGATTTATACTCTTCGGAGGAGGAAGGTGAGGGAGAGGGAGAGGGATAGAGAGAGGGAGAGGGAGATGGAGAGGGAGAGGGAGAGGGAGAGGGAGAGGGAGAGGGAGAGGGAGAGGGAGTAGAGAGGGAGGTAGAGATGGAGATGGAGAGAAAGATTGAGTGAGAGAGAGAGAGAGAGAGAGAGAGAGAGAG
>NW_028234403.1:51122568-51125068 GCF_977035675.1 Penaeus japonicus
AATGTGTATATGCGTAGGCGTTTGCGCCATAATTCTCAATTTCCAAGGCGATACCACGGGGAAGACAGCCTTATGAACCGACCCCGATGCGCTATCTCCCTCCCACGCTGTGTTTTTTTCTTTCTTCTTTTTGCACGCCATTACTTTCTTGATTATACTTCCTGTGTGTGTGTTTTCTCCTTGTTCTTTTTCTCACGGGGTTGGGTGGGGGGGGGGAAGGGTAATTATCATTTTATGATGTTATTAATCCTTCTCCGGCAACGCTGAAGATCATCAACCAATTAACGATTGGAATTTCCCGAAAATCTCACGTCCTGAGTAAGACCTAATTAAAATGTTCTTTTTTTCTTTTCTTTTATTTTATTTTTTTTTACATAGAGAAGGATTATCGTTCTTATTGCATTATTCATCATCATCTCCCGTCTACGCTTCATTACCGTCGTAGAGATAACGGGACGAAACAAGCTTATGGGTTTGCGTCCGCCGCGCTCTCTCACGGTCGGGAATGGAATCTGCGCTGCGATCTCGGGTTCACTTCAGGAGGGATAGGGGGGTTTCAGGAGGGATGGGGGGATTTCAGGAGGGATGGGGGGGTTTCAGGAGGGATGGGGGGGATTTAGAAGGGATGGGGGGGGGGTTTCAGGAGGGATGGGGGGGTTTCAGGAGGGATGGGGGGGTTCAGGAGGGATAGGGGGGTTTCAGGAGGGATGGGGGGATTTCAGGAGGGATGGGGGTGTATTTCAGGGGGAAAGGGTATATTTCAGGAGGGATGGGGTGTATTTCAGGAAGGAGGGGTGTATTTCAGGAGGGATGGGGTGTATTTCAGGAAGGAGGGGTGTATTTCAGGAGGGATGGGGTGTATTTCAGGAAGGAGGGGTGTATTTCAGGAGGGATGGGGTGTATTTCAGGAGGGATGGGGTGTATTTCAGGAAGGAGGGGTGTATTTCAGGAAGGAGGGGTGTATTTCAGGAGGGATGGGGGTGTATTTCAGGAAGGAGGGGTGTATTTCAGTAGGGATGGGGGTGTATTTCAGGGGGAAAGGGTATATTTCAGGAGGAAGGGGGGGTATTTTATCGTTGCGTAATCGGTTGTATGATAGAAGGTACACAATCAAAGGAATGATAGTGTTGCAGACTTTGTGGTACGATCTTTTGTACAAATACGGGCTGATGGTTCGAGGGGGAAAGATAAAATCAGTGTTATGTAACTTGTTGTACCATCCAGGGCAAACTATCCAGAGAGCAATATTTGTTCCGTAGGATCACTTTCACAGAGCTTGGATACAATCTATGGTACAAAGCATAGAAATATTAATTGTTGATACGTACACAGCCTGCGGTACAGTGTCAAGAACAGCTATTGCGTACAGAATAAGTGCTGATGAATTTGTGGTGCACACACACACACACACACACACACACACACACACACACACACACATATATATATATATATATATATATATATATATATATATATATATATATATACATATATATACTTCAGTGGTGCAAACACAGGGTACAGAATTCGAGCTACAATATTCTCCTCTCTACCCTTCCCGAATTGGCCTTGCAATTGGCTCAGAGACCTTGCAACTTGATTTCTAAGCCAGCTCTGCAACACAAGTTATAATGGTAATGAGAACGTAAGAGATCGGGCAGTATTCCCAGCGTACAATTCTGCAATTATAAGGAAAATGGATACATAGGGAGGAACGTCGAAATTGGGCTGAAGGAAAATTGGGAAGAGGGATGCGCTTTCGATTATCGAAGAGAAGAGGGAGGGAGAAGGGGGAAGGAGGAGAAAGAGAAAAGGGAAATAGAGAGGAAAAAGAAAAAGGAGAGTGAGAGAGAGAGAGAATAGAAGAAGAAGAAGATGATAAAGGATAGAAGCAGGAACAGAAACAGATGCAGAAGTAGATGTAGAAATAATCATGATAACGATAATCAAATCAAAGAAAGACCCTTGGGAAGCAAGACGAAGACACACAGAAAAAAAAACTAACGAAACCAGAAAGGAAAATAGAGGTAGGAGGTCGAGAGAAACCAGAACCCGGGTCCTCACACGGCAGGACGATCTGGCTCCCAGTCTCTGGCGCAGAACCCCAAGGGAATCGCTCGCCAAGGAATTTTTCTTCCGTGAGATTAGGCCTATAACCTCTCTCTCTCTCTCTCTCTCTTCCTCTCTCTTCTATACTCTTTCTTTCTCTCTACTTTACTCTCTCTCTCATTTACTATTTCCTCCCTCCCCCTCTCATTTTCTATTTTCTCCATCCCCCTCCTCCTCTCCCCTTCCTTCTCTTTCTCCCTCTCCTTCCCCATTCCCCCCCCCCCCCCGCCCATCTCCTTCTCTTCCTCATTCCGAACGGCCGAATTTATAGCTCCTTATTAATCGTCTTATACAACTCCGAAATGAGAGTCCTGGGCATTCATTTTTCCCGTGTCAGGACCGGTCTTCGATTGATCTATGGCAATCATTATGATGAGGGTGATTTCGG
>NW_028234403.1:51127568-51157568 GCF_977035675.1 Penaeus japonicus
GGGGGGGGGGGAGGCAGGTTGCGAAAGAGGAGAGAGAGAGAGAGAGGAAATTGCACCGTACTTGATATCAATGGAATGGCTGTGGCGGTGATGAAGTGGAGCTTGTGGTAACGGGATGGTGCCGTGAGGTGTGTGGCGCTGGTGGTGACGAGATGATAATGGCGGTCGCGGAGATGGAGAGAGGTAGGCAGAGGCAAACACACGGGGATAATGATGATATTGATGATGACATGAGATGATCGAGAGAGAGAGAGAGTGAGAGAGAGAGAGAGAGAGAGAGAGAGAGAGAGAGAGAGAGAGAGAGAGAGAGAGAGAGAGAGAGACTTTGACAAGTTTATTGAGACGAGTGATTACGTACATCTCAAAAGGATGAGGTAACATAAGAGAGAGAAAGATAGAGAGAGAGAGGGGGAAAGAAAGATAAAGGGAAAAAAAAGACCACAAGCACATTCTTAAAATCCTTACAAGAACACGGAAGAATGAAAGACCCAGAAGAACTCGAAGGGCAAGAAATCATCAGGAAGTCCTCATCAGGATCCGTTCCGGCGATTCCCGATGGCAGGAGCGAGCGGCCGGTCGGTAGCCTCCCGTGTCGGGTCGGTTGGTCGGCGAGCTGGAACCCGAACAAAAGGGTTTGGAAGGTACACAAAAGCTCTCCATGGTTCCCTTTCTCTGTCGGGCCAACATATCAAGGGAGTTTTGTGTGTTTGTGTGTAGGTGGACATTCCTTTCACCTCCATCCCATGTACTCCCGAGTTATGTGCTTTGGAGTTGCGTACAAAATATTGCCCCGAGCTTCTGATACGACCGGGGCTATGAGAGCACTCGAAAGGATGTACAGTTACTGCTGTGGCGGAGTATACAGGTGTTTTTTTAAATCTTTTTTTTTTTCAAGCAGAGGCAATACGAACTATAAATAACAAAGCTGGAATGTAGGTTACGCGGCAAAGTGTTCCCTTTTAAAGGACTCTTTTGATCGCCATTGTTTACTTCAAAGAGGCTTTTGATCAGCTGCCATTTGAGTCTGAACCTTCGAGCGTTCAAATTTCGAAATCGGCGGAGTGTAAAATGCGTGAAATGTGGCACTCGACGAATGCTACAATGCGTGTTGTTCAAGTTTTTATCGATGATTTATTGTGCGAGTTTTTGGAAATCGGTCTTTAATGCGTTTTATTTCATTATCGGGACGGGGGGGAGGGGGGGATTTGATGTATAATATATGGGCCGCGGTAATGGGATTTTGCGAGGTTAATGATATCCTATAACCGACCAGGTTAGTAAACGATCTTGCCTATAACGAGGTCCACGGAAATCTTGTGAGTTTCACTGGAATATGGCAGGCTTCGAAAAGATTCTAAGATCCTAGAACTTTTAATTAGGATCTTACGATTTCTTTTTCATAAATAAATTGGTTACGAGCGTCCTGGGAATGTTAATGTTGTTCTCTGACTCGTAGTGTATTTCTCTCTGGAACGTCGGGTTCTCTTGTGGAATGTTCTGAGCTGGACCTTGTATTTAAACCCAGGTTAAATATTGGGCTTTTAACCCCATGGATTTTGGCCTGGCTTTTAATAGTTCGGCGCCGGCCATTAATAACTACAAAACGGTCGGCTCTTGGACGGGGGCAGTGGCCAAGCTAGGATATTTACGTTACTTGTGCGAGGGCGCTGGTGTGTGCACGAGTTTCAGTGCAATTGTTTGTGCACATGATCCCATGGACAAGTTGGCTTATCGTAGATATACACGTATACGAGTATACTTACACATGAAGACTCAGACACGCACGCACCCACACCTAGGCAGGCAGGCAGGCAGGCAGGCAGGCAGACAGACAGACAGACAGACAGACAGACAGACAGACAGACAGACAGACAGACAGACAGACAGACAGACAGACAGACAGACAGACAGACACACACACACACACACACACACACACACACACACACACACACACACACACACACACACACACACACACACACACACACACACACACACACACACACATGTTATCCCGCCAATCACTTCCCACCGCCGAGCCATCGTTCGGTCGCGGGTGTAACCGTCTTAACGATTCTTGGGTCAAACCTAAAAGTTACGGACGGAAGATATGGAAGATCCTTGGGTCTCCTGTGATTTTACCGATAGATAGCAGGTAACGCTTTGAAACATGTTCTTACCAAAGATGTACTAAGTCTGATTCTTATCGGGATGACACTGCCCTCTGTCGGCCAAGCATTAGAAATAACCTTTCTCGCGCCTACGTGTTTATAATTCTCTTTTCTATGTTTCTTGACGAGCGGCTCTAAGGTAAACAACAGTTTGAGGACAATAACGAGCGCACGGTGTCCCAAACCACAAAGAATGAGCTCTTTACACGTTAATAGTTTGTCCTCCAACGCAGGTTATTTTCTGTCTGGGGAAGGAACACAAAAGAGAAGTCGTTGGGCATAACGAATTTTAAAAATAAACGGACTAGTAAATAAGTAACGGGCAGATCGGACAACCAGGAACGCCATCTATCGGCATTGTTCAGTCCAATAAACTAGCTTTCTGATCTTGCATTTTACAAACCCCGACCGAGGTTCGAGAGAGTAGGTGCTGCGCAGTGACCACAACAACAGTCGAAACTTGACGCACCGACGCCTGTCCTGGCTGCTGGAATGGGTGAGGGAGGCCTTCCCTGCGGTGCAGGTGTGGTCAGGAGGTCCCGTGGGCTGCCCCGTGGTCAGCTAGAGCCTGGGGAGTCGTGGTTAGGACACTAACGTAATCACATGTGGCTGACAGTCCGTATTAGTCAAAATGGGAGGTGAGTGTGTTCCTATTTTTTGTGTTCGGGAGGGGTCTATGGCGAGCGAGGGTCTGTTTGGTCTAGTTTAACGTCCTTTTTGGTCTCGGTTTGAAATTTCATTGATTATACATTTTAATGAGATCACCCCCCCCTCTCTCTCTCTCTCTCTCTCTCTCTCTCTCTCTCTCTCTCTCTCTCTCTCTCTCTCTCTCTCTCTCTCTATGCCTCTTTCTCTGCCTCTTTCTCTGCCTCTCCCCTTCCCCTCCCCTTCCCCTCCCCTTCCCTTTCTCCCTCTCTCTAACAAACAAATACACAAACCACTCTGCATATCCGCATAGAAAGAAACATTCATATATGCATCTTTTTATGTAGTATGTATGTATATCATATTTATCTCACTCCCCTCCCTCTCCCCCCTCTCTAACAAACGAATACACAAATCACTCTGCATATCCGCATAGAAAGAAACGTACATATATGCATCTTTATATGCAATATGTATGTCTATTATATTTATCTCCTCTTCCCGCTCTCCCTTCCGCTCCCCCTCCCCCTACCCCTCCCCATAACAAACAAATATACAAACCACTCTGCATATCCGCGTAGAAAGAAACGTACATACCGGCATCTTTATATGTAGTATATATGTCTGTCATATTTATCATATCAAAATCTATTAATGCTATTTAAGAAACTTGGGATAAGGAAAAAGTAGAACTTACGAAGAAGAGAGGGATGGAAGATAATGTTTTCACGCGATTTAATGTTGCTCTCGTCTTGTACTTCTTGGTAGCTGCCAAGACTGACTTGAGGGGCGAAAGTTGCGAACGATAGGAAACAATACTCCGAATCGACTGTCACACGCGCCATTGAGGTTGCGATGTCTGGTGGTCACACTCGTTAGTGCCTCCCGACAAAGAACAAGCGCTTACCTGGCATTTTTGGAATTCCCCCAACATTGTTATTGCTGCGTATCGTTATCGTTCCCATTATCATCATCACTATTACTTTTGGAATAGGTGAGGTTGAGTGGTGCAGGTCAGGCGGTTTTTAGATTATACTCTTCAATGTTACGCTTCTCTCTGGATCAAAAAGATTCATGATTGTATGAATTGGCTTATCATTTATCTTACTCCCAGACTCTAATTGTAAATCACTTGTGACCGTCTCCCTCGCTGATTTAGGTCATTCATACTCGGCTTCGCGCGGGTCATTTATCCCACTCATTTCAATTTCAATTCTGATTCGCTCCGATTTCAGATGAGATTATGAAATTCACTGCGTGTCCTTATCTAATCGCGTTTGACTCGGTGCGCGGACGGTTGCGTCATTTCCTGGGACTGCCGTCGGACTTTTAAAAAACAAACTTAATCCGTCTAAGACAGTTCCGGTTCTCTTTCCGAGGGCATGTGGACACTCCCCCGTCGGCGCTTCTCGGAACAGGTGTGTAATGCAGGTGCGCTGTTCTTCCAGGCTCTTCGGGGAAGGAGGCTGGCTGTCTGTGAAGGATCTCTCGACGGGGCTCTCTGATGCTGGTTCGGGAGGGAGGGGGGTGGGGGAGGGGGGAGGGGCAGGTAGTAATGCGTAAAAGGTTTTCTGCGCAGACTTGGTCATAGGGGAAGGGGGGAGCAGGGAGAGGTTGGGCAGCAGGTGGGCAGGTGGCTGTGTTAATATGGGTGACGGGGTACAGGTAGTGAATGACGTCACCTTCGTCCGCGCATGGTACGAGGTGTTGTTGTTATTTTCATACGGTACACGACGCAACCAACTCTGGTTAGTGCAGGCGCCAGGTGTTGCACGTATGACCTGGTTGGCAGAATGCAAGTAGGGGCGGGTTGTGGATTGTGCAAGACACGCTTGTAGTTGCAATTAGAGAATAAACACGAACCGGAAGTCTTGTTAACGTAGTTGGCAGATAACGATGATTTTTACGCGGGGGGGGGGGTCATGGAGAGGAGGGGGGAGAGAGGGAAGGGAGGGAAGGGGAAGTTGTGCAGAGTGACGCAGCGAGCGGGCCATGACAGCGTAGTAGTGCGTTTTCGTCGTCGTTGTGACCCTGAAATATGGCAGCGATCCCCCTCTTCCCTCTCCTCCCCCTCCTCCCCCTCCCTCCCATCGCGTCCCTCCCACCTCTCTCTCTCTCTCTCTCTCTCTCTCCTCCAGTACTCTTCACCGCCGTACTGCTGAGACCTGGACACCATGTCTTGGATTAATCCGCGGGCGTAATTGGTCATCAGGTGGATCGGCGAGACGTAATGAGTCGGCGTGGGAACGACCTGTGTGTTTGTCTCTTGACTCACACACTCTCTCTCTCTTGCAGCGGACACTCGCTCTCCCACAACCCGGGTTTAAAGGGCAAGAAACTTGTTTTTGGTCCGGTGCAGCTTCCCTTTACCTGCAGGGCGCGTTTAATACTTTTTATGATGTGAATGTTCGAAGTTTAAATAACATGTCCTACTCACCGGGCTGGAAATAGATTTGTGTGTGTGTGTGTGGGGGGGGGGTATGTGTGTGCGAGTCTATGTATATGAGATAGAGACAGACAGACGGAGAGACAGAGACAAACACAAAGACAGAGACAAACACAAAGACAGAGAGACAGAGACAAACACAAAGACAGAGAGACAGAGACAAACACAAAGACAGAGAGACAGAGACAAACACAAAGACAGAGAGACAGAGACAAACACAAAGACAGAGACCGATGGATTGTGCTGTACAGACTTGAACCAGTTCCGTGCTCGTATCTTTCAAATACGAAGCTCATTCCTTTCTAATCTCTTAACACTTCCACTTTCGTAATCTTAAGAGGAGAACGGGACCACTTCTGACACCGGACCTGCATTATCCATTTGGCCTTCCCTTTTATCCACTCCCGTCTGGCCGCACTATCCCCAATAACCCTTCTCATTTACCCATATCCCCCTTCCCCTTCCCCTCTCCTTCTCCCTCTCCTTCCCCTCCCCTCCCCTCCCCCTTCTCCCCCTCCTTCCCTCTCCTTCCCTCTCCAGTTTCCTTCCCCAAGCATCCCCTCCCCTCCCCCTTCTCCCCCTCCTTCCCTCTCCAGTTTCCTTCCCCAAGCATCCCCTCCCCTTCTATACCCTTTCTCCACTTCCCCTTTCCTGCCTCCCCTCCCCTTTCCGTCCCCTCCTCCATCTCTACCCTCTCCCAACTGCCCCCTCCCCTCCCACTCTCGTTCCTCTCCCCCTCCCCCTCCCACTCTCGTTCCTCTCCCCCTGCCCCTCCGTTCCCCCTCCCCTCTCCGCACCATCCCCCGACCCCTCGTGTCCCCTCGTCGCGGGCTCTCGTCTACCTTCTCCGTCCGAGTAATTAGCATGAAGTGCGGCTAAGTGTCCCAAGCTCTCCTCAAGAACCCGGGTCTCGATGGCGGCGAGGGCAAACAGTCGCTCTGGCGTAGCAGCTTGGAGGGCCAACAGCACGGATGTGTTCTTCACGGATATTGTTTTTATTGTTACTATTACTGTTACCATTACTGCTATCATAATTGCTACCATTACATCTAGTACTACTACTACTACTACTTCTACTACTACTTCTACTACTACTACTACTACTACTACTACTACTACTACTACTACTACTACTACTACTACTACTACTACTACTACTGACGCCGAACGGTGAATGTCTTGCCTGACGTTATTGTTTGATATCTTCTAATTAGTATATTGGTTGTTGCGTTAGTTTTGACCTTTTCCCATATTCTGGCTCTTTTGTTTCTGCGCTGAGGCCCCTCTCTTCTCTACCTTCTCTTGATATATTACCTTTTCTCCTTTCCTTCTTCCAGACATTCATTTTTCCCTATCCATCTTTCTCCTCTTTTTCTCCCTTTGCCCTCTCTTCTTCCTTAGTCCCTCTTTCTTCCTTCCTTCCATTCTCTTTCTCCGTCTTATCAACCTTCCCCTTATTCCCTCCCCCTCTTTCCCCTCCCTCTTTCCCCCTATTTCCCCTACTACTCACCTCCCTCCCCTCTTTCCCCTCCCTCTTTCCCTTACACCTCCCTTCCCTCCTCTCTTCCCCCACCTTCTCTCCCTGTAAACACAAGCCGTTTCCGTTTTGTATTTTTTTTAAACAGGCGAATCATTCCTTTGGGAGATGACAGTTGTAGCATCATCATACCCTAAAGTTATTTTTGAGACTTTTTTTTTTTTTAAACACTTCCTTATCATTTTGCTTGCCACGATTGTTCACATCTCTCCTCGCTTCTCTCCCCCTCTGAATATCATTAACGGAAGCGTGATGGGAATATGGACCATTTATTTGATTTTTTTTTTCGAAATAGAAGTCTTCTCTGTTTATTTATACGCACGCCTCAAGGTTGTCGGCGTCACCTTGACATTCCCTATGAGGAAGCCTACCTTTTTTTTTTCTTCAAGGCTGGAGTTGGGTTAGCAATGGGCGGCGTTGGGGAGGAGGGGGGGGAGATGAGGACGGAGAGAAGGGGAGGGTGTGGAAGGAGGGAGGAGACTATGTGGGGGGGATGGGTCGTGGAAGTAATGGGTTTTATACGCACTCACGCACAAACACACACACATGCACTCTCTCTCTCTCTCTCTCTCTCTCTCTCTCTCTCTCTCTCTCTCTCTCTCTCTCTCTCTCTTTCTCTCTTTCTCTCTTTCTCCCCCCCCCCCCCCCCCCACACACACACACACTTACACACACACACACACAGGAAAAACATGTGAGTGAAAGTCTTCATATTATCATACGCAGGTGATGATAATATGAGTATGAGAAAAAGGTAATTTCGGTGAGAAAAAAGAAAGAAAAAAGCGCAGGTGAATTATCGAAAGGAAACTCATCACAAAAAGTGTCATTATTAATTCTCTGTGCAACATTAATCACTATACAGTCATTATTTATTTAGTGAAGCCACGCACTTTGATAAGCTGTCATCGAGTTGGAATGAATTAGCTGAATGTTAATCATTCGGTTAAAATCTCTCATTTTCTCCATTTCGCTTTCTCTCTCTCGCTATCCCTTTCTCTTTCTCTCTTTCTTCCTTTCTTTCTCTCTTTTCTTTCTCGTTTTCCTTTCTCTCTTTTTCTTTCCTTTCTCTCTTCCCTTCTCTCTTTCCTTTCTCTATTTCTCTCTCTTGTCTTTCTCTCTCTTTTATTTCTCTCTTTCTCTCTCTTTTATTTATCTCTTTCTCTTTTATTTCTCTCTTTCTCTCTCTTTTATTTCTCTCTTTTATTTCTCTTTCTCTCTTTCTCCCTTTCTTTAATTTCTTCCCTCCACTTTCCTTCTCCTATTCTTCTCTAATCCACGTTTATTCATTTTTTTCTTTTAATGAGATATCTTTCTTCTTCCTTCCCGTTTCTTGCATTATCAGGTAGTCTTTCCTCTCCCAACGCCTTTTCTCTCTCTCTCTCTCTCTCTCTCTCTCTCTCTCTCTCTCTCTCTCTCTCTCTCTCTCTCTCTCTCTCTCTCTCTCTCTCTCTCTCTCTCTCTCTCTCTCTCTCTCTCTCTCTCTCTCTCTCTCAGTTTTCCTTCCCAATACCTGTTTATGAAGGATTGTTCTTGTTCCTGTGTCTCTTTCTCTCTCCGTACTTCTCTATTTTTCTCTTCAATTTCTTTTAGTATCAAAGACCTTCCTTTCCCCCTAAGAACAGGCTAGCCCAACTCGGACGTGTCTCCTCCCCCCTCCCCCCACATACCCACCCAACTTCTCTTCGCCCCCTTCTCCCCTCCCCCTCCCCTCTCCCCTACCAGTCCACCATTCTGAATGCAAATAGTATTGTCGCTTGGGAAGGGAAATGGAATCACAACCTTACCTGATTTTCCTGTTGGTTGAAGCGTTCCTTATTTTATTTTGCACGTTGCAGAAAGGGGGGGGGAGGGTTCTCTTTGTCTTTTTGGTTTTTGTTCTGTTAATTGTTAAGTCGTTTTCTTTTTTTTTCTTGTTTTAGACTCATCAGCTGAACTTGAAAAATAGAGGAAAATTTTGCTTTTAGACATATCTTGTATTGACTTCGAATTCTGTCTCTTTGGAGTACTTCCTAAGATTTAAAGTTATCTAGTTTGATTCCTTTTTCTTTTTTAACTAATTTTTAGTCAGTTTTTTTGTTATGTTCCTCGTCACGATATTTGCTGGACATTTATAACTGATTATCCAACGGCTCCCCCTCCCCCACTTCTCAACCCCTTTAATGTGAATGGAAAGGGGAGGGGGGTGATAGGAGGGAAGGGTGAGCGATGTAAAGGGGCGTTGAAGGGAGGAAATCGAAAGTGACAAGGGCGTCTGTCAGTATATGTCTCTTTGTTTTCCTGTTCATTTCATGCATTATTTTGGAAATCTAAGTTTGTCTTCCCCCCTTCTCTCTCTCTCTCTCTCTCTCTCTCTTTCTTCTCTCTCTCCCCTCCCTCCCTCTGCCTCTCCCTCCCTCCCACCCTTCTCTCCCTCCCCTCCCTTCTCTCCCTTCATCTCTCTGTCTCCCCCTCCCTCTCCAATTTCTCTCTTCCCACCCCACCCCCGTCTCTCACACAGAATCCAAGTCACATCCAAGAAAATTATATCCTGTTTGCAGACATAGGAAGCATTCTAAAGCAAGGCGTAAGATGCTGAGACTCCCTGGCGCGGGCAATAACTTCTTAAAAGTATTCTTGGACGTTAGCGTTTTCTCGGCGTCGCGTTAAGGCGGACGGGGCTGTGAGAGGCTGCAGGTGCCTTCGAGAAGGCGTAGGGTAATAGGCATTTCCTTGGCGGGGGTGGAAGTGTACCGTGTGTGTAGTTGGTGTTTTTTTTAAGTTTTGTAAGATTATAAGGAAAACATGGGATGCGCCGAGACTTAAGATATGCTTAGATGATAATATCCTGCTTTGAAGTACACCAAATAATGTAGCAGACAGCAAAGACACTTGATAATAAAATCAGATTTTTTGAAAGGATTTGTGAATAGGAGGACCGAAAGGGTAGAAGAATAAGGGAAACAAAGACACGTGAAAGGACCGAGATTTGTTCAAGAGGGAAGAGAGGAGTGAAGGTGACGTAACAGAAGATGAGGTCAAGTTAGATGTTGCTTAATTAAGGAAGGGGACAGCCCAGACGATGCTTTTTTCCCCTGCTAACTACCACTGTGCCCCCTCCTACTACCCTTTTTCTTTTTCTCTTCCCGTCCTCTTCCCCCCTTCCCTGTACCCTTCCCCCCTTCCCTGTCCCCTTCCCCCCTTCCCTGTCCCCTTCCCCCCTTCCCTGTCCCCCTCTCCCTCCCCCTTACGCTAACGGCCTTCTTAATTACGCTGTTTACGCCGAGGATGTTACATATCTCGACGAGGGCCATCATCCTGCCACTTAGCGGGTCGTTAGGAAGGGCAATTACCCGTTTGCGGAGGCGAGACTTTCGAGGCGAGTTCGGGGCTTTGGGATGAGCCATAGATTTCCTCTCCCCGGGCTAATCGCTCGCGTGCGGATGATCGACTGTCATTTGTTCGACGGGATCCCGCGGTTTAATGTGGAGGAATTCTACCTAATTGTGCGTAATTAATGGGGAATGACGGGGGTCGGGATTACACGCTCACACGCCCTCGCACACGAGTACCCTCTCCGCTTCCCTCACCGAGGTTTGCTTGTGAGGGAATGTCCTCACTGAACTTTGCCTGAACATAGAAATAGGAGGTTTTATTTTATTTTTTATTATTATTTTTCATTCTTGTATATCCCTCCTTGCCCCGGCTCCTGAGCTTAGCCCTTTCCACACGCACACAACACCGGGAGTGTCGCCTTCATAACGGCGAAGGCAAAGTTTCCCCTGTCTCTAAAAGACAATTTAATTAACTCCCTAAAGTGGAACAAACTTCGCTACAAAATTCGAGGGTAATCTCGGCCTCGGGCATGAAAATGGAAAAGGAAGAGAGCGGACGGCATAAAAGGAAAGGCGGGGGGAGGGGGGAGGGGGTGTTGACATAGTGCGCCTCCTCCGCCTCCTTGTACTTTTTTGCGGACGGGTGAATTGGCGAGGCACTTCGGTAGAGGAGGCACTCCAGGGCCTGGCACTCCACCCGCGGGAGGGGACACTTTGTGAGGAAACTAGCAGGAAAGCCGCCTATTGGGCAGGCACTTCGGGTAGAAGAGGCGGGAGCGAAAGGGCACTGCGGTAAGATGGTTCCCCAATAGGGCAGTGTCCAAACACAGCTGATGGGAGAGTCACTGCGAATGGGGAAGCGCTTCAGATGAGGAAGGTGCGACAGGAGGAGAAGGCACTGCAAACTGGAATGGCACCGCTGATGGGGAAAGCATTGCAAGTGGAGACGACAGAACAGGCCAGGTTGACACGACTTGTGGAGGCACGCGAGCACTCTAGCGGCACTCACCGGAATGGCACTCCGAATGGAAAAGGCCGGCGTGTCACCGCTCTCATCTCTCCGGTGTCCGCTGTCTGTACTCTCAACGTACCCTCAGCATTCAACATTCAGGCGAGCGATTTTACGATGCAAGAGGACCAGCCGATATCATTCATTTCCCGCTATTACATGTCGTATCTTATTTTTATCGAGGTGCTTATCGTATCCTATATGCTAGGTGCTACTGTCTCACGTGACGATCTCCGCTTCTCCCTAACGACGCGATGGATCATGCAGCCACCACACAACGACTACTGGGTCTCGTGCTTTGAATTTATTGCTTATTAGCACTGTCGTTGTTGTTGTTACTATTGTTATAGCTGTTGTTATATGTCGGGGTTGTTGTCGTCGTCATTGTCATCGCCGTCGCCACCCGTGTTGCAGGTCGAGGTCATTCAGTAATTGGGGGAAGAGGTTAGCGGAGGCGAAGAGAGGGATGGGGGTGGTTGGATGTGTGCAATGGAGGTGCAACGGCCTGTCAAGGAGGAGGCTGGCGGTGAAAGGCTGTCGAGAAAGTACAAGGGGGGGGGGGGGGCTTGGGTCTGATGGGGAAAAGGAGGACCTACAAGAAGGGACTTCCGATTTACAGGATAAAAGAGAGTGAAGGAGGAGAGGCAGACGGAAGGGGGGAGGGGGGGGCTTGGGTCTGATGGGGATAAGGAGGACCTACAAGAAGGGACTTCCGATTTACAGGATAAAAGAGAGTGAAGGAGGAGAGGCAGACGGAAGGGGGGGGGGGGGGGGGGGGGGCTTGGGTCTGATGGGGATAAGGAGGACCTACAAGAAGGGACTTCCGATTTACAGGATAAAAGAGAGTGAAGGAGGAGAGGCAGACGGAAGGGGGGGGGGGGGGGCTTGGGTCTGATGGGGATAAGGAGGACCTACAAGAAGGGACTTCCGATTTACAGGATAAAAGAGAGTGAAGGAGGAGAGGCAGACGGAAGGGGGGGGGGGGGGAACTCAGCCAGGTAGATGGATGAACCCGTGTTGCAGGTCGAGGTCATTCAGTAATTGGGGGAAGAGGTTAGCGGAGGCGAAGAGAGGGATGGGGATGGTTGGATGTGTGCAGTGGAGGTGCAGCGGCCTGTCAAGGAGGAGGCTGGTGGTGAAAGGCTGTCGAGAAAGTACAAGGGGAGGGGGGGGGGGGGCTTGGGTCTGATGGGGATAAGGAGGACCTACAAGAAGGGACTTCCGATTTACAGGATAAAAGAGAGTGAAGGAGGAGAGGCAGACGGAAGGGGGGGGGGGGGGGGGGGGGGGGGGGGCTTGGGTCTGATGGGGATAAGGAGGACCTACAAGAAGGGACTTCCGATTTACAGGATAAAAGAGAGTGAAGGAGGAGAGGCAGACGGAAGGGGGGAGAGGGCGGGGTTGGGTCTGATGGGGATAAGGAGGACCTACAAGAAGGGACTTCCGATTTACAGGATAAAAGAGAGTGAAGGAGGAGAGGCAGACGGAAGGGGGGGGGGGGGGGGCTTGGGTCTGATGGGGATAAGGAGGACCTACAAGAAGGGACTTCCGATTTACAGGATAAAAGAGAGTGAAGGAGGAGAGGCAGACGGAAGGGGGGGGGGGGGGAGGGAGGTATGCGGAGAGGAGGGAGGTAAGAGAAAGGGAGAAAGGAAGAGGGGAAGGAAGGAAAGATCAATAAATGAAGGAATTGATAAAGGAAATAGAAGGAAAGCGGCAGAGCAAAAATACTTAAGGAAAAAGAGAAAGAGAAAAAAAAATACTAGCCATTATGAACCCGAAAACAACGTACAAATATACTCGATGTAGCAGTGTTTTTCGCGGCATGGCTGTCGCGTTGTTCACCGCGGTTGGGGACAAAACTTCACTCAGTTGAGAGAGAGAGAGAGAGAGAGAGAGAGAGAGAGAGAGAGAGAGAGAGAGAGAGAGAGAGAGAGAGAGAGAGAGAGAGAGAGAGAGAGAGAGAGGAGAGAGAGAGAGAGGAGAGAGAGAGAGAGGAGAGAGAGAGAGAGGAGAGAGAGAGAGAGGAGAGAGAGAGAGAGGAGAGAGAGAGAGAGGAGAGAGAGAGAGAGGAGAGAGAGAGAGAGAGGAGAGAGAGAGAGAGGAGAGAGAGAGAGAGAGAGAGGAGGAGAGAGAGAGAGAGAGGAGGGAGAGAGAGAGAAAAAAAAGAGGGAAGAGAGAAAGAGAGAGGGGAGAGAGAGGGAGAGAGAGGAGAGAAAGAGAAAGAATAGAGGGGAGAAGAAATCTATAGAGGAAGGAGAGAGAAATAGAGACCGAATTTGGAAAGAGAGAGGGATGTATAGTGAGAGGGGGAGACGGAGAATGAGAAAGAGAGAGAGAGAGAGAGAGAGAGAGAGAGAGAGAGAGAGAGAGAGAGAGAGAGAGAGAGAGAGAGAGAGAGCAATAATGTTCAGCCAAAGAAACAGGAAGTAGATGGTAAGGGACAGGTTGTTGTGATGGTTTCGAGATCACGGGTAAACCGGTGTCAACCTCTCCAGCTGTTGCTTGAACACCTTAATGGAACGGCGGTTGTGTTGTGTGCATGCTCGGGTGTCTTCGTGTGTAAATGTGTGTGTGTGTTTATGTTTATGTGTATGTTTCTGTGTCTGTGTCTTTGCCTGTGTGTCCGCTCCCACGCTTGGTTGCATGTGTATGTGTGGGCGTATGCTTATGTGTTTGTGACCCAAGCGGCCGTGAGGGTCAGAGTTTCAAGTAAATTCAGGCTAGTGCCGTTGGTTATGCAGTATCACGGGTCATTACACAATTGCAACATAGCAATTTTCTTGTTGGATAGAAGCTAGTGGGTCGATACGGTTCGCATTTCTGGCTCGAGGCATTTACACGGCCATTCCCCCTCCCCCCCTCCCCCCGCCCCCCGCGCCCCCTCCCCCTTTTCTCTGGAAACTTTTGCGCAATTCAACTCGTATTTAGCGACAGAAAGAAAAGACTGAGAAGGGAAAAAAAGGGGGGAAAAACAACACCAGGTTTAGAATGTAATTGGGGGAAAAAAGTTGATTTCTACTTACCCTCGTCCCGGTCTCTGAAGTGTGAAAAGAAAGGAAAAGAAAAAGAAAAGAAAAGAAAAGAAAATGAGATCGAGAGAAAGCAAGCAAGCAAGCAAGGAAGAACTCACTCGGCGAACCTACCTGGCTGACATAATAAATAGTCTATCGGAGAAAGTAAATTGGGGAAACGCGCAAGATGTGGCAACATTTATCTCCTTTCTGAATTGTTGCAGAATTGATCCTTGCTTAAAGTTGCCCTGCCTATGGGACGTTAGTCAGGCCAGCGCTGGGTATTGGGGCTAGATCCATTATCCAAGCCCCCTTCCCCTCCCTTTCCCTCCCTTCCCTTCCCTTCCCTTCCACAGCGCTTGGCCTCTCCGCCCCACTACCTCCCTTTATCTCGCATCCCTTCTCCTTCCCTCCTCCTTCCCTCCTCATCCCTCCTCCTTTTCTCTCCTTCCATATGGCGAGAATTGTGGAGCGTGTGCACGAATGGAGGAAGTAGAGAGAGAAGGATGGTAAGAGGGAAAAGAGAAGGAATAGGGGGGGGGAGGTATGCGGAGAGGAGGGAGGTAAGAGAAAGGGAGAAAGGAAGAGGGGAAGGAAGGAAAGATCAATAAATGAGGGAATTGATAAAGGAAATAGAAGGAAAGCGGCAGAGCAAAAATACTTAAGGAAAAAGAGAAAGAGAAAAAAAAAATACTAGCCATTATGAACCCGAAAACAACGTACAAATATACTCGATGTAGCAGTGTTTTTCGCGGCATGGCTGTCGCGTTGTTCACCGCGGTTGGGGACAAAACTTCACTCAGTTGAGAGAGAGAGAGAGAGAGAGAGGAGTGTGTGGGTGTGTGTATGTGTGTATGTATGTATGTATGTATGTATGTATGTATGTATGTATGTATGTATGTATGTATGTATGTATGTGTACACACACACACACACACACACACACACACACACACACACACACACACACACACACACACACACACACATACACACACACGCATACATATAGACATATATACACACATATATATGTATGTTTCTGTATGTATGTACGTTTCCGTGTATAGAGACAGACAGAGAGCTCGTGTCCCCGTCTCAGACTACCCGGGAGAGCTCCCTCGTTAGCTGCAACGCCCACGATTTCTTACCCTCCCGCCCCCTCCCGCTTACCTTAGTCCAGTCCGTTATACGAGGGCGTTGGGTGCACGCCCACCCACTCGCATTTAAACGTATTCGAGTGGCCTTTTTCATTTAGTTTTGTTTTTGTGTTTGGTCGAAGTTCATATTTGCATTTAGATTGGTGGACACGAATAATGACCTCATTTATACATTCAGTTAAGGGTAGCATTGTCTGAAAGATGCATATGTGCGCATGAGCACACTTACACGCCTACACATGTCATGCAGATACGTGCTCACACAAACACACTAACATGTACACACACATGTACATACATGACATGTACACACACATGCGCAATACAAACGTACACATACACTCAAACGAAATTAATATCTGTATTGACACTTGCTAATCAAAGACAATCTGCAACGATCTCAATGACTCTTTTCTGGCATGCAGTAATAGCCATTATGTGGGAAGAAGAGTGTCATTCTCTCCCCTCTCTTTCCTTTTTCGTCCCTCTCTCGCATTTTACATCCCTCTTTTTCTCTATCTACCCTATCTATCTATCTATCTACCCTATCTATCTATCTATCTTTTTCTCTATCTCTTCTTGTCTCCCCATCTTTCCACTCACTACTATTATTTTTCTCGTTTTTTTTTTCGTTCTCTTCCCTCCCATACACTCACTTTTTTTTCCGTATTACCATTACTACGAATACTTTGTGTCTCTGATAGTTTGACATTCAAGCATAAGTTCACCGGGAGGATTTTCATGAAAACATGATATACATATATTTTTAAATCATCCAGACACCCAGGTCCATTACGAGTCTGAAAAAAGAAAAGAAGCAAATAGGAAACATCAACTTTATACGATCAAAGCTGCTGACCGCCCACTCGGCGCCTGATTCTGTCTGTAGCTAAAATCGCGTTTATTTCGCCTGTTGTGTCCGTCGCGAGAACCCAGCAAGATGAAAAAGCTGGTGGGATTCGTAGGAAGCTGCAGTTTAATTGGAGATGTCCATTTTATGCTTAATGGTGATGGAAGTAGCGGCATGGACCTCTTGTTTTTTTTCTATATTTAGGTTAGTAGGGAGTAAAGTTTGAAATATGTGGAATATTGCATTTGATTTATAGGCGATTGGAAGTGGACAATTCATTAGTTTTCGCGCTCGTGTGTATTTATCCAAAAATAATTTCGCTTGCCTGATAATTACTTCCTGGGTGAAAACAAGGATTCATTATCTTTAATCGCCAAGCAAATTTATCCATCTCTCTTGCGGGAAGAGTGGAGTGGACTACAATAGTTGACGGTATTATTTGTTGGTACGTTTATGTTCGTGAAAGCAGAAATGAACGGTAGAAAACGGGGAACGCGCTTATGAGATGCAGAGGGATAACTCTGTTATTATGAACTTGAATGTTGAGGAAGAATAGTTTCTTGTCCTCGTACCTGACTGGCCTACTCTTCCTAAACAAGGTGGCTGCAACAGGTGCTTCTCACGCAATAGTGGATGCATGACGGTCAGAGTCAGACCATCACGCAAACACTATTGTATGACACCCAGGATCACGGTTCATAGTGTAGTGATTCCCCGAGACATTCCCTTGCCCCAAAGTAAAATCCCGATTGAATCCATGGTAACGTGAATCTCGTCCTGTGTAGGGGTAGGCTGCCACCAGCTGATAAGGGATCAGCACCCGTGTATGTGCGAGACAGTCGAAGACGTGTAAAATGTAGGTTATGTATGTGTATGAGTGTATGTCAGTTTACTATGTGAAGAAAGAGTTCCTACAACAGGACATGCCGGCCGGCGTGGCTAGAGTAAGGCACACATTTTGTATAGGGTTTCTAAATCAAGTCTCAAAAGATACTTAAAGATATAAAAAGAGAAATAGTTCCGATCATCAAAGTTTATTATTTATATATATATATATTCAACACACAAAAGGTCTCTCCCTCCTTCTATATTCAAAACAGGTCTATTGGCTGGCCATGAATTTAGCTATGGCCGAACCCTTGTACAACCATAAAAAAAATACATTAAATTGAGGAAAAACAACAAGTGTCAAAGGACACTTGTTGTGAGCAGCGCTGTTGCCGAGCTAGGTAGCTAATGTGCTAGAGGCAATCTGCTGCCGAAACACGGCCTCGCCGGGGTAATATGGGCCTCTTTCCAGGGAGGGAGCATGTGGTAGGCCCTCTTTCCAGGTGAGGGAGTGAAATAGTTAGGCCCTCCAGGGCAACGCAGCTCTTGGCGCCGCTTCCCCCTCCGTGGCGACAAAGGGACATCGTTAGTATATTCCTGGGGGCTTGGCTGGGGCGAAGTACATCACTACAAACTCCTCCCTCGAAGTTCATAGGCCGCTTTGCAAGGCCTGTGGCTATCCACAAACTGCCAAAATAAAAAGGGGTTTTACTGCCGAGCATAGTAAAAGTTCATTCATCCAGGCAAAAAAAGAAACAAAGATGTAAAAAATATGGAAAGGGGAGCGAGAACCACGGACCTTAATAAAACAAACAGCCAACATTAAAATAACCTAATAAAAAAAATAGCAATTGAGCAAAAGAAAACTAAAAACTGGCTGAACCCATCAAAAATTCTTAATCCTAAAACATCAAAAACCCTTAAATTAACCTTAAAATTAAAACGAAAGTAAAAGAGCCAATCAAAATAGGGATAAAACCCACTCCTAATTATACAGGGCGAAACCTCATGTTAGCCTTTATCCCGATTCAGCTGGCGACAAAAGAGGTCAATACCTAATCAAGGCAGGTGGGACGGCTTACTCCCTGGTTACTCGCACCGGGGGACAGTCGGATCTCGGTTCATCGTCTACCTCAGCCTCGGGGAGAAAGACTCTAGTCTTTAGGACAGTACCGTCATCTGGTTAAGTGGGTAACCCTTCTCTCGGTAGGCGGCTGCGTCGACCTGGCAGATGCAGGTGACAGGGCTACCTGCTTTTTCACCCGCAGAGGGCCACTCACCGGGATAACAGGCTCGGCCTGCAACTCCTGTCCCGCGGGCCGCGTACTCTATGACGAGGACACGATCACCTTGCTGGCGTGAATTCTGCCGCAGGCTCTCGGTTGTAGTCTCGGCCCATATCGACTTGTGCGCGACGGGGCCGTTTCCACTGCAACGCTCGAGCCTCCTTGAGGCTTCGCGGAACCGTTTGAGCGGTCCTTCATCAACCTCCTGCGGTTCGTCAGCCCTCCAGAGGAAATAAACCATCCTTCCCTGATCATGAGGTTTACAACGGCGTCTGTCCGGTACTCTGTGTACGCCGTGTTCAGGGTCGAGACGTACGTACGGAAGGAGTCATCCCATTCGTCCGGGTGTTCTTCCTACCGGGTAGCCAGGGCATCCTTATAACCTGTTACTCTTTCTAGACAATACATTAGTGTGGATGGAAAGCTGTAGTATATCCCAACTTTATCTTCAGCATTTCACATACCTGGGAAAAGAGGACGGTTTTAAAAATTCGCCCCGGAATCCGGTACTAGAGTAATTAGGAGGTCCAAAAAGGTCAATATTTTTTCCACAATGAATTAGCCACTGTTTCTGCATCCTTGTTCTTTCAAAGGGATCAACTGCCCAAATACTGGGTAGATGTTCTACGTGACCAGAAAGTAGCGGCTCACCATACAGAGATCTTGAAATCTAGAAGATCTGCTGATAACACCCTTCCAATAACTGTGTCACCTCTGGGGCCTGAACTTAATTTAGCCCTCGCACCGCAACTTCTGTTTCGCCGTTGACATTGGGGGCACTGCTGCTGCTAGAACCTCTTGCCGACCCATCAACATCTGAGGAAAGTAATACTGGTCTCTAGACGGTGTAAGTCCTATAGACCCGGGTGGGCTGCTGAATTGGTGCGCTATACACTGATCTTATTGCCTCATCCATGCATGGTGCGAGGGGATCACTATGCTGCTGGTTCACACGGTCTGGAAGGTGACGTAAATGGTACAACACGAGCCATCGCCCCACTTTACCTCGATTCATCTAATGGAAAGGGGGTTCTTCGTCGGGCAGTCTTCGTTCTGAAGGATACTGGATAATCTCAGTCCATAAGCGGTCCTTCTGTTGCTCTTCGCAAATGTTGGGCGTCCATGACAAGAGATGTTGCGCTAAGCTCTGCTTACGGAGGCAGGTAATGATGGGAAGTCACCTGGTTTGTACCGAAGTTGTACTGGTAGAAGGAGAGTTTCGATGGGACATCTAGTCATCCTGATTGACTTCGTAACCTGTTTAACTACATATACTATGTCGGTGGTCAGTATAAATCACAAAAGGATGTGCATAAGATATGCATCAAAATTCCTGACAGCTTCGACAACTGCAGGTCTCAAAGTCAGAGAGATCATGGGTACTCCTTTCTACCTCATAAGCTTCGTGAAAAGTAGGCAAACAGCATGAGGGGACACCTTCCCATCTCGCTGACATAATACATGCGCCGAAGGCTACCTGTGACGCATCGGAATGCCCTCAAAGGGACGGTTTTAAAGTCCTGGTTTCCGGAGGACGGTGCCGACATCAGTCGTCGCGGAGCTCCTCAAAGGCCTGTGATGCTCTTCTGTCACGAAATGATGTCCCTTTGGATTAACGAGTGTGAGTGGGGGCAGCTATCATGGCATATACTGGGGATGATGTTTTCGAAGAATTCCGGGTACATCCCAAAAACTGTCTTACGCCCTTTAATTTGTGGGGCTTCATGGTCTTAATGGCCTTCTTACTTTAGCTGGGTTGGCTGTATCCCTTCCTGGTTATAAGGTTATCCCAGGATTAAATTCATGAGTGGCAAAGGAGGACTTACGCCATTTAGGAGAATCCAGCATTATGAGCCGGTCTAAGTTTCTTCAGAGCTCGAGATGTTCATCAAACGAACGGGTGTAAACCCACGTCATCCAGGTATTGCTAGCAATTGCTCCCCCAAGATGGAGCCTCAATACGTTGTTGAGGGCCTTCTGGAAGGTGGATGGGGCCGTGGCGAGTCCAAAGGAAGCTGGCAAAACTGGAACGTGGTGGCCATCTGAAAATGCCGTTTTTAGGCCCTATCTCTGGATCTACTCCACTGTACAGTAAGCAGCCCGAGGGAGCAAAAAAATTTTTTTCAAGGGCAGTGAACCACTCACGTGTTATGGAGCTTCATCAATGTCCTGGTTCTATACGGGGCTTGGATATGCATCCCCAATCGTTACCTTTGTTCAGGTTCTAAAGTCAATGCAGAACCTTACCCTGCCATCTTTTTCCTGACCACGGACCACGGCGGGACAACAAGGAGCCTTTGAAGGCTCCCGATGATGCACCAGTAAGCAATCTTATCACACTCTTCCTTATTGTGGTCCTCGCATGTTCCGGGTTTTTTTGTTAGTGTTTTTTTATGACGCCACTGTTGGTCCTCAAGGGGATCTCATGCGAGGTTACTATCTTATGGAGAAATAGCTGGCACTTCCCAGTGGAGCTCCTTCCTTAAATAAAAGGGGAAATTTGTTTAAAATAGAAAACAATTGATATCTTGTTCAATTGTAAGATGGTTTACCTTTCTTCCTTTGGTATGTCGAAGCTAGCTTCCGTCTCAACCCACAGTTAGTGCGTTCGAAATTAAATTCAGGGAAGCCGGTTGAATGGGTCACCGTGTAGCAGAAATCTTGGGGTCCCAAAAAAGTCATCGAAACTCGTCGAGATTCTCTGTAACATGCTTAGAGCTCCCTCACTTATCCTCCCTGCTAGTGGGACAAAGTTTTAGAGGCACTTCCCTTGAAGCTGAGTCTTGGTGCAAAAGTCGGTTCTATCGGCTCATCTCTTTTCGATAATCATACCCCCCTTAAGTGTCACTGGCTTTGTCCATCATTTACTACCCACGTTAACCATGGTTCGTTTTACAGTCACCGGTCCTATGGCACTAATACGTCGTAAATTCCACGATACATACCTCCCGGATGCTGGTTCCATTCTGTACTTGTTCCATGATAAAAAACACCCACTATGGGAGCGGCACTGCACAGTTTGCTGACCCAACGTGGTTTTCTACTCACCCCATGTTGCACGTACGTTCCCCTGACCGGTTTTTCTCTTCCGGGAGATGGTCTTATTAATCACTGCACCTCCTTGAGGCGGGTTAGCGGAAGTAGTGAGCGGCACATTCACGCCATTAAACACATATATTTTCTAAGGGGTGACGTTATAAGAAATTAAACGGAAGTTGAATCTTCGAGTAAGTCTTATGGCCAGTAAAAATGTCACCTGGGAAAGAGGATATTTCATCCACTATAATACTTTATGGAAGCAGAAGACACTGAGGAGCGATTTTCAATCCTGACCGTCGCTTCCCGCTTTCAGTCTCGAAACTGGTCGTCCCGAAGCACTCGCATGGTTTTCGAAGGGAAAAGGGTCGGATGTATTTTAAACCTTCCCATGGGCATCCACGAGGGCAAAGTATAGTCATTCTGACAGTCATCACAAATCCTTCAGCCGTTGGACCATTAACCTGTAATTGTACAATGGGTTCTCCCATGTTTTATTGAATCTCACGGGGTGGGGGGGCATTACTGGTTCCTTGGGGTCCTGCGCCTTGGGTTGGCCCCCCCCCCCCTGCAATCTTCGTCCCGGCGGGCGCGCGAGAATGGGACACCTCCTCGTTCCGGCCAAAGGGTCTTCCTTCTTACCAGGAAACACCTCGTCAGTTGGAACGACTTCGACCTGTCGGCTGAATCATGGGTGTCAGATTTGTGGGTAAGAACAATACCTTTCAAAGGAGCTAATTGCCTTGGACGTCAACTTCTCCTTGGGTGCTCTGTTCACCTGTGTCTCTGGTGGTACTCACAATACCCTTTCACTTTCGCCTTTTACACCAATCGAGGTTCACAATCCTCGAGAAGGATCGACACTCTCTCTCACGCTCTAATCGAACCATACATCCTTTAGGACTAAGCTTTCCTCAACAATCCAACCTCGCCCCCCCCCCGCACAAACTCTTAAAAATACCCTCCTGATCAATTCGTCAGGGATCCCTATGGCTCCAGGATACACAAAAAAACTTTGGTATACATTACCCTCTTAACGAACATAAAAATCAAGAGGAGCTTTGATCGGGACTTCACTTCTATCCCTTCAAGTATTCTAAAAAGTCTGTGAGAACATGTCCCCCTGAAATTAACCCTTACTTTAACTTAAATTCCTCCCCAAATTGAAAATTCTATCAAAACAGGGGTCCATTGATTTAGTCTGACCGTTCCTCTGACCGAAGCTTCGCCCGCGCTGAATATATAGCCGAATCAGTGGGAGGTCTAGTATGTTCTCAATGCTGCGGATCCAACTCTCTAAACCTCCTGATTCTCTTTTAAGTGCGTTTTGCAGCAGAGGTCTCGGCTTTTTTTAAAAAATAATACCGCTTCCTTCTGTACAAAATATCAAGGTTCACGGGAGAAGCTTCCTAGTATTAGGTGTTGCCTGTTTTGGTTGTTCTAATTTTTAAATTTCCCAAATTTAGGTTCTTTAAATTGCAATCATTGACCAGAGTTTTTTTGACTATTAATTTTGGGTTTTTTAAAATGTAAACAATGAGATATCCATGTTCTCTTTTGGGGCCAAAGGGTCAACTCACCACTCGTGTTTAATCGTTTGTAAGATTCCCCGAGGACCTGCCCCTGGGCCACCCAAATAACCCCCTCCCCCAGCTTTTGTTTACCCCTTACTTTAAATGAAATATAACTTGACCTAAGGGGAAAAAAACTGGGGGCTTAAACCCCCGATTTTAACCCACACGAAAGAAGTCCCGAAAATTTAAAGCTTGCCTGAAACTTCAGATCCCCCCCGCGATCACCAAAAAAAAATAGAGCTGTAGTTGATTCCCCGAGACATTCCCTTGCCCCAAAGTAAAATCCGATTGAATCCATGGTAACGTGAATCTCGTCCTGTGTAGGGGTAGGGCTGCCACCAGCTGATAAGGGATCAGCACCCGTGTATGTGCGAGACAGTCGAAGACGTGTAAAATGTAGGTTATGTATGTGTATGAGTGTATGTCAGTTTCTATGTGGAAAGAAAGAGTTCCTACACAGGACATTGCCGAGCAGGCGTGGCTAGAGTCAGGCAAACATTCTTGTTTCAGTGTTTCTCAAATCAAGTCTCAAAAGATACTTAAAAGATATAAAAAGAGAAATAGTTCCGATCATCAAAGTTTATTATTTATATATATATATATTCAACTCAAAAAGGTCTCTCCTCCTTCTATTCAAAACAGTCTTTTGGCTGGCCATGAATTTAGCCTATGGGCCGCAACCCTTGGAAAACCATAAAAAATACAATAAAATGAGAAAAACAACAAGTGTCAAAAGGACACTTGTTGTGAGCAGCGCTGTTGCCGAGCTAGTAGCTCATGTGCTAGAGGCTATCTGCTGCCGAAACACGGCCTCGCAGGGGTAATATGGGCCTCTTTCCAGGGAGGGAGCATGTGGTAGGCCCTCCTTCCAGGGAGGGAGTGAGTAGTAGGCCCTCCAGGGCAACGCCATCTCTTGGCCGCTTCCCCCTCGTGGCGACAAAGGGACACTCGTGTAATATTCCCTGGAGGGATGGTGGGGCGAAGACATCACACTAAACCTCTCCCCTCGAAGTTCATAGGCCGCTTTGCCAAGGCCTGTGGACTATACACAAACTGCAAAATAAAAAGGGGTTTTACTGCCGAGCATAGTTAAAAGTCATCATCCAGGCAAAAGAACAAATCTGTAAAAATATGGAAAGGGGAGAGAACCACGACCTTAAATAAAAACAAACAGCCAACATTAAAATAATAAATAATAAAAAAAATAGCAATTGAGAAAAAGAAACTAAAAACTGGCTGAACCCATCAAAAATCCTTAATCCTAAAACATCAAAAACACTTAAAATTAACCTTAAAATTAAACGAAAGTAAAAAGAGCCAAACAAAATCAGGGATAACCCACTCTAATACTACAGGGCGAAACCTCAATGTTAGCCCTTTATCACGATCAGCTGCGACAAAGAAGGTCAATACCTACATCAGGCAGTGGACGCTTACTCCTGGTTACTCGCACCGGGGACAGTCGGATCCTCGGTTCCATCGTCCACCTCAGCCTCGGGGAAGAACTCTAGCTCTTCTTGGACCACGTACCGCTTCATCTGGTTACAGTGGTAACCCTTCTCTCGGTAAGGCGGCTGCGTCGACTGGCAGATGAAGGTGACAGGGCCTACCTGCTTCTTCACCCGCAGAGGGCCACTCCACCGGGAACCAAGAGCTCGGCCTGCAACTCCTGTCCTGCGGGCGTACTCTCTGACGAGGACAAGATCACCCTCTGCTGGCGTGAACTTCTGCCGCACTCTCCGGTTGTAGTCCTCGGCCCATATCGACTGTGCGCGACGGGCCGTTTCCACTGCAACCGCTCGAGCCTCCTTGAGCCTTTCGCGGAACCGTTGAGCGGATCCTTCATCAACCTCCTGCCGGTTCGTCAGCCCTACAGGGAAATAACCATCCTTCCCTATCATGAGGTACAACGGCGGCTGTCCGGTACTCCTGTGTACCGCCGTGTTCAGGGCGAGACGTACGTACGGAAGGAGCTCATCCCATTCGTCCGGGTGTTCTCCTACCAGGGTAGCCAGGGCATCCTTTATAACCCTGTTACTCCTTTCTACCATACCATTAGCCTGTGGATGGAAAGCTGTAGTATATCCCAACTTTATCTTCAGCATTTCACATACCTGGGAAAAGAGACGGTTTTTAAATTCGCCCCCGGAATCCGTTACTAGAGTATTAGGAGGTCCAAAAAGCGTCACATATTTTTCCACAAATGCATTAGCCACTGTTTCTGCATCCTTGTTCTTCAAAGGTATCAACTGCAAATACCTGGTAAGATGTTCTACGATGACCAGAACGTAGCGGTAACCATTCAGAGATCCTTGCAAATCTAGAAGATCTGCTGACACCCTCTCCATAACCTGTGTCACCTCTGGGGCTGAACTTAATTTAGCCCTTCGCACCGCAACTCCTTTTCGCCGTTGACATTGGGGGCATGCTGCTACGAACCTCTTGACGCCCATCAACATCTGAGGAAAGTAATACTGGTCTCTCAGACGCGTGTAAGTCCTATAGACTCCAGGGTGGGCTGCTGTTGGTTCGCTATGCACTGATCTTATTGCCTCATCCCTCATGGTGCGAGGGATCACTAGCTGCTGGATCACACGGTCTGGAAGGTGACGTAAATGGTACAACAGGCCATCGCTTACCTCGAATTCTTCTAATGGAAAGGGGGTTCTTCGTCGGGGCAGTCTTCGTTCCTGAAGGTACTGGATAATCTCAGTCCATAGGGGGTCCTTCTGTTGCTCTTCGGCAATCTTTTGGGCGTCCATGACAAGAGATGTTGCCGCTACTGCTCTGCTTAGGAGGTCAGGTACATGATGGGAAGCACCTGGTTTGTACCGAAGTTCGTACTGGTAGAAGGAGAGTTCGTGGGACCATCTAGTCATCCTGATTGACTTCGTAACCTGTTTAAATACATATACTAATGGCGGTGGTCAGTATAAATCACAAAGGATTTGCCATAAAGATATGCATCAAAATTCCTGACAGCTTCGACAACTGCCAGGGCCTCAATGTCAATCACTGGGTATCTCCTTTCTACCTCCCTAAGCTTCCGTGAAAAGTAGGCAACAGCATGAGGGACCCCTTCCCATCTCGCTGCATAATACATGCGCCGATGGCTACTGTGACGCATCGGAATGCACCTCAAAGGGACGGTTAAAGTCTGGTTTCCGGAGGACGGTGCCGACATCAGTCGTCGCTGCAGCTCCTCAAAGGCCTGCTGATGCTCTTCTGTCCACCGAAATGATCGTCCCTTCCTGGTTAAAGAGGTGAGTGGGGCAGCTATCATGGCATAACTGGGGATGTGTTTTCGGAAGAATCCGGTACATCCCAAAAACTGTCTTACGCCCTTTACATTCTGTGGGGGCTTCATGGTCTTAATGGCCTCTACTTTAGCTGGGTCTGGCTGTATCCCTTCCCTGGTTATAAGGTATCCCAGGAATTTAAATTCATGAGTGGCAAAGGAGGACTTACCGACATTTAGGCAGAAGCCAGCCTTACTGAGCAGGTCTAAAGTTTCTTCCAGATGCTCGAGATGTTCATCAAACGAACGGGAGTAAACCACCACGTCATCCAGGTATGCTAGCACATGCCTCCCCAAGACTGGAGCCAATACCGTGTTGATGGCCCTCTGGAAGGTGGATGGGGCCGTGGCGAGTCCAAAAGGAAGCCTGGCAAACTGGAAAAGTCGGTGGCCATCTGAAAATGCCGTTTTAGGCCTATCCTCTGGATCTACCTCCACTGTCCAGTAAGCAGAGCGGGCATCAAGGGCAGTGAACCACTCAGTGTTATGGAGTTCATCAATGGTCTGGTCTATACGGGGCATTGGATATGCATCCCCAATCGTTACTTTGTTCAGGTTCCTAAAGTCAATGCAGAACCTTACCTGCCCATCCTTTTTCCTGACCAGGACCACGGGGGGACAACCAAGGAGACTTTGAAGGCTCGATGATGCCACAGTAAGCATCTTATCACACTCTTCCCTTATTGTGGTCCTCGCATGTTCCGGTAGACGCCACTGTCTGGTCCTCAAAGGGGTCTCACTGGAGGTTACTATCTTATGGGAAATACCTGGCACCTTCCCCAGTGGAGCTCCTTCCTTAAATAAATTGGGAAATTTGTTTAAAATAGAAAACAATTGATATCTTTGTTCAATTGTAAGATGGTTTACCTTCTCCTTCGGTATGTCGAAGCTAGCTTCCGTCTCACCCACAGTGTGCGTTTCGAAATTAACTTCAGGGAAGACGGTGTATTGGTCCTCCGTGTAGCCGAAATCTTGGGTCCCATAAAAGTCATCGAAATCGTCGATGAATTCCTCTGTAACACTGCTTAGAGAATCCCCATCACTATCCTCCCTGCTAGTGGGCACAAAGTTCTTAGGAGGCACTTCCCTTGAAGCAGAGTCTTGGTGAAAAGTCTGTTCTATCGGCTCAACTCTTGCGATAATCATACCCCCCTTAAGTGTCACTGGCTTTGGTCCATCATTTACTACCCACACGTTAACCATGTTCGTTTTTACAGTCACCACGGTCCTAGGCACTAATACACGGTCAGTAATTCCACAGATACATACCTCCGGATGCCTGGTTCCATTCTGTACTTGTCCATGTATAAAAACACCACTATGGGGAGGGCACTGCACTGTCTTCTGAACCACAACGCTGTTTTCTACCTCACCCATGTTGCACGTCCGTCCACCTGAACCAGGTTTTTCTCTTCCGGGGATGGTCTTATTAATCACCTGCACCTCCTTTGAGGCGGTATCGGAGTATGTGAGCGGCACCTTCACGCCATTAAACACCATATATTTTCTAAGGGGTGAGTTATAAGAAATTAAACGGAAGTTGAATCTTCGGAGTAAGTCTATGCCCAGTAAAATGTCACCTGGGAAAGATATTTCATCCACTATACATACTTTATGGAAGCAGAAGACATGAGGAGCGATTTCAATCCTTACCGTCGCTTCCGCTTCAGGCTGAAACTGTCGTCCCGAAGCACCTCGCAGGGTTTTCGATGAGGAAAAGGGTCGATGTATTTTAAACCTTTCCATGGCATCTCGGGAAAGTATAGTCACTTCTGATCCAGTATCCACAAATCCTTCAGCCGTTTGACCATTAACCTGTAATTGTACTATGGGTCTCCCATGTTTTACTTGACTACTCACGGGCATTACTGGTTCCTTGGGGTCCTGCGCCTGGGGTTGGAACCTCTTCGTCCCGGCGGGCCGCGAGAAAGGGACACCTATTGGCAAAGTGTCCTTCCTTCTTACACAGGAAACACCTCGTCAGTTGACGACTTCGACAGTCGGCTGTATCATGGGAGTCAGATTTGTGGTAAGAACAATACCTTTCAACAGGAGCTACTTGCCTTGGACGTAAACTTCTCCTTGGGTACTCAGGTTCACCTGCTGTCTCTGGGGTACTCACATTACCTTCACTTTCGCCTTTTACACCAACTCGAAGGTTCCAAATCCTCTGAGAAGCATCGACAATCTCCGACAACGAACCATCCTCCTTTAGGACTAAAGCTTCCCTCAACCAAAATGGCAAACCTCTTAAAAATACCCTCCTGATCAATTCGTCAGGATCCCCTATGGCTCCAGGATAATCATAAAAACTTTGGTATACATTACCCTCTAAACGAACATAAAAATCAAGAGGAGCTTGATCGGACTTCAACTTATATCCTTCAAGTATTCTAAAAAAGTCTGTGGCAGAACATGTCCCCCTGAATTTAACCCTTACTTTAACTTTAAATTCCTCCCAACTTGAAATTCTATCAAACAGGGGTCCATTGATTATCAAGTCTGCCGTTCCTCTGCACGAAGCCTTCGCCGCGCGAATATAGGCCGAATCAGTGGGAGGTCTAGTCAAGTTCTCAATGCTGCGGATCCAACTCTCTACCTCCTGATTCCTTTTAAGTGGTTTAGCAGCAGAGGTCTCGGCTTTAAAAATAATTACCGCTTCCTTCTGTACAACATACTCAACAGGTTCACGGGAAGAAGCTTCACTAGTATTAGGTGTTGCCCTGTTTTGTTGTTCTAATTTTAATTCCAATTCAGAGTTCTTTACTTGCAAATCATTGACCAGAGTTTTTAGACTATTAATTTGGGTTTGTAACTCGTCAAACAATGAGATATCCATGTTCTCTCTGGGCAAAAGGGTCAACTCACCACTCGTGTTTGAATCGTCTTGTGAAGATTCTCCCGATGGACCTGCCTCTGGCTCACCAACTAACCCTCTCCGCAGCTTTCGTTTACCCATTACTTTAAATGAAATATAACTTGACCTAAAGGAAAAATACTGGACTTAACCCCTGACTTTTAACCCACACGAAAGAAGTACCTGAAATTAATGCTTGCCTGAAACATTCATATCCCACCGCTGATCACCAAAAATAAATAAGAGCTGTAGTGATTCCCCGAGACATTCCCTTGCCCCAAAGTAAAATCCCGATTGAATCCATGGTAACGTGAATCTCGTCCTGTGTAGGGGTAGGCTGCCACCAGCTGATAAGGGATCAGCACCCGTGTATGTGCGAGACAGTCGAAGACGTGTAAAATGTAGGTTATGTATGTGTATGAGTGTATGTCAGTTTCTATGTGGAAAGAAAGAGTTCCTACACAGGACATTGCCGAGCAGGCGTGGCTAGAGTCAGGCAAACATTCTTGTTTCAGTGTTTCTCAAATCAAGTCTCAAAAGATACTTAAAAGATATAAAAAGAGAAATAGTTCCGATCATCAAAGTTTATTATTTATATATATATATATTCAACACAAAAAGTCTCTCCTCCTTCTATATTCAAAACAGTCTTTTGGCTGGCCATGAATTTAGCCTATGGCCGCAACCCTTGTAAAACCATAAAAATACAATAAAATGAGAAAAACAACAAGTGTCAAAAGGACACTTGTTGTGAGCAGCGCTGTTGCCGAGCTAGTAGCTCATGTGCTAGAGGCTATCTGCTGCCGAAACACGGCCTCGCAGGGGTAATATGGGCCTCTTTCCAGGGAGGGAGCATGTGGTAGGCCCTCCTTCCAGGGAGGGAGTGAGTAGTAGGCCCTCCAGGGCAACGCCATCTCTTGGCGCCGCTTCCCCCTCGTGGCGACAAAGGGACACTCGTGTATATTCCCCTGG
>NW_028234403.1:51172568-51175068 GCF_977035675.1 Penaeus japonicus
TCCCCTCTTCCTCTCTAGGCCCCCTTTACCCGGTCTCCCTTCCCTTGCTCTCGCCAACCTTTCCCTCTCTTTTCCCTCTCACCTTCTCCATCCCCCCTCCCCTCCCCCCCCTTCCCTTTCCCCTTTCCTTGCTCCTTCCCCCGTCCCTCCCTTCCTCCTCCCCCCGTCCCTCCCTTCCTCCTCCCCCCGTCCCTCCCTTCCTCCTTCTCCTCCTCCCCCCGTCCCTCCCGTCCTCCTCCTCCTCCTCCTCCTCCTCCTCCTCCTTTGTGCAAGCCCTTGAACCTCATGGTCTGGATTAACATGTGACTTTACGACCGGTTGCGTGTAAGGCGCTGTCCGTGGCCAGGGGGATATTTATGTACCTTCAGCGTTCACGGGGGACTCTTGCCTTCCTTCGCCTTTCCCTTCGTCAAGCATTAAAGGAAGAGAGGAGAGGAAGCTGGACTTTTTTTTTTTTTTCTTAATTAAAGAATATGGAAATTCATCCGGCGTCGATGAGAGTATTGCTTCCGACAGTTGTAATAGCTTTGTGATTGACTGATAAGGGCGATGGCGCCGGCCACACTCAAAAGGTAATACTCCAGATAATGCTGTTATCGCGCTCATCGACGATAACGATAACATCATCAATAACAGCTGCGTAATCGGGTTTCTAAAAAAAATAAAATTAAGGATCCGGAGACCCAAAAACGAGTAATGGGTTGTTCGGCGTCGAGCTCAAAGACGAGACACGAAAGAGAGAGAGAGGGTTCATTAGAGCTCTTGCTTGGCAGCTCACAGGAGGGGAGTTCTTTTTTTTTTTTTTGGGGGGGGGGGGCGGGGGGTTCTCTCTTTTTTTTAATTTCTAACATCGATATTGAACGATGGTTGGGTCTTGCTATGTCGGTGAAATCTTACCTGGGTAATGGCACCGTCTTAGTGGCAGTGAGATGGTGTTTGGAATATGGTGTTTTAAAATATCGATGCGAAGGCGTAGGGGGAGACCCCATTACCAGCCTTCCCCTTTGAAACACCTTACGTAAATTTTCAAAGATCCCCCCTCCCCCGCCCACACACGTGTAGTTTATCCACCCCCACCCCCGACCCCCTCTTTCTCCGCTCCCAAGTGGAGGAAGGGCGTAAGGCATCAACTGTCGCTGTAATGGTTCCTTTCTTTCTGAGGAGCCTTTATTACCGAGGTGCCTTTATCGTATTGAAGGGGCGTCGGGCACATACACGCACACTCATGCATGCACACGCTAACACTCAGACTGACACACTTACACTCGCACACACACTTTCACTCTCACTCACATTCACACTCACATACACACAGACACACACACACACTGACACACTCACATTCACATTCACATTCATACTCACATACACATACTCTCTCTCTCTCTCTCTCTCTCTCTCTCTCTCTCTCTCTCTCTCTCTCTCTCTCTCTCTCTCTCTCTCTCTCTCTCTCTCATTCTCCCTCTCACCCTTTGAACCCTTTCTTGTAGCTTAGTAAGTGACATTCGATTCCTTGACTGATGTTGAAGGTCTTCCCGCTCTCCCTTGCTGGCGGCGCCTGCGTTGAACATGAATGGACTATGGAAGTATGTATGTGGGAATTAGTAAATATGTAGAGAGGAGGGTCCGAGACGTGTGGTTAAATGACAGGGTATAGGTGGTTGCGTAAGATGCGGTGGACAAATGAGACGGAGATTAAACGGATATAATCGACGTATGGTGTGACCTGAATAAAACCGGAAAATGGAAGAGAATGATAAAAGCAAAGTCAACATCGATACCAGAAAGTGAGAGGCTAATTGTCTCACTCGAGCTGGCACCGCCTTCGTCTTCGAATTAAACCCTAAGTGGAAATATAAATGTCATTTTTCTTCCCTTCGCCCTTGGGGAACGACAGCACAATGAAATAATTCTTTTAAGACTTTTTTTTTTTCCTCGAGAGTCAAAGTGGCTCATTAGTATGGCCGGCGGGTGGGGTTGTCGGATAACCAGAGAAATTCCTTCTTTTTTTTTAGTCATAATCACTCTCGACGTTGGGAACACGTTCAAAATCCCATAGGCTCTTCGGAAGGGGAGAGAGAGGGAGGACGAGGAAGTAATGGTTTCAAACGACCGAAGTTTCATCAGACAGACTAACGTGCGGACGTGGGGGAAATGCAGCTATATATGAAATCAATTTACTTTAAATGTGTGATTAACCTTCCCTTCTCAAATCGCTAGAAATGCGAGGGAGAGAGGGAGGTAGGGAGAGAGAGAGAGAGAGCCAGAGAAATGGGGAAGAAGAAACAAATCCAAAATCGAGTTCAGAGCACCGACAACGAGAACAAAACAAAAGCCAAGCGATCGCCTTCGACGGATCCTCAAGCCGATCCATCCAGCTTTCTTTTGTTCTGTGCCGCCTCTTGTCTCCTCGCTCCTGATATGACGCGTGTATTGCGGCGTGTTACGTTACAAAACAGACACTTGAACTCGTTGGCAACTGGCGGCTTTCGGTGACGCT
>NW_028234403.1:51182568-51187568 GCF_977035675.1 Penaeus japonicus
GATACAACATGTAAGTGGCAGCTGCCTCGCAAGCTCTGGGCGTGCGTGCTTAGCCTACACACACCGCCGCATTTGGCATATGTACGATTCAATATACAACGTTTACACTATACGTACAGAGATGTTTGACTGCACTTTAAACATGCAAAACGCACAGTATGCAAAAATACGAATTTTATGCGTTACATGCAGAGCACAAACACACGATATTAGCATGCAATCTTCCCCCCCCCCCTCCTCTCACCCCCCACTCTGGGTGCTGGATACAATGCCACATGTCCTAGGACACACGCGGGTTACAGCTGCCCCGACCCTAGTCTCGACAGGCAGACAATAAAATGCATTGCCATGGATCCAACCTGACATGCCTCCATTCTGGTGGCGTGTCCCCAGACTTTTGGCCGCAATTGCACATTGACAGGGACACGCAGCAGGGGATTTTACTCCCTCTTTCACGCTTTAGTGTGGCGTGCGCGCTCGGGTTCCGCGCTTTGTGCTCTTCCATGACGCTTGTTTTGCTCGTGTTTGTTTCGTTATGGGACTCAGGGTATCGCATCCTGAGTCCCATAACGAAACAAACACGGGTAAACCGTGCGATTTTCTTTTGGCATCAGGCATGTGGAAGGCTGAATGTGTTTAATCGCATTCGGCATCATGAACGGATAAAATAACATTTGAATATTGGATTCCAGAACACCAGTTTTAGTATGAAAAAAGCACTGCGCAAAATAGATTTATTGACAGAGGAGACAAAGATTTCAAATTTCTCCTGGATTTCATTTTCAAAATTACCTGTCCACATCACGCCACGCCCTATCTTCTGTACACTGTCCTTTATTTCCAATATTTCTTCGCCTGCACCTTTCGACTCCGCTCTGCAACCCTGACATGCCCTCAGAGTGCATCGTCGCCGAGGATCTCAGGTCTAAGCGCTTCCATAGTGAGCGATCTTAGCGCCACTTCCGATGACAAACCCTCTCGTTGTCTTCCATCCACTCGCTACGCTTCCCCCGGATTCGCAGCTCGCTCGTACTCACCTCCACCTGTGCGGATTCCGAGGCTCAGCCTAGGTGGATCACGCCGAGCCACCTTCTTATATTGGAGCCGATCCGTGTGATCCACCCAGTAATAGCTTTGATCAGGGCGCTGTTCCATAAAGCCTCGGGCCGGCTTGCTGTTGCTCGGTCCTGCATTGCCCCGCCTGTGCAACGCTGGGCTTTGTTTATGGGAGCATGGAGCATTACTTGGCTCAACCTGGTGCTTGCAACTTGTAAGCATGGCTCTCTCGGCGGTGCTTGTGAGTGTACTTGTTTACCTGGTGTTTGCAGCAATGGTAATCTTGTTACTTTCTGGTGCTCCCGTGCTCTTCACTAACAAGATTTCCTGCTCTCTCTCTCTCTCTCTCTCTCTCTCTCTCTCTCTCTCTCTCTCTCTCTCTCTCTCTCTCTCTCTCTCTCTCTCTCATATCTGCCTACCCACTTCATATCTTCATATTTCCTTTTTTTCTTTGCTTCCTAATTAGCCCTTCCTCATTATGCTTCCCTCGTTTTCCTTTTAACCCTCCTCACCTCTCCTCTCCACCATCATCCTCGGTCTCTTCCACTACCACCATTAGCCTCTTCCTCATCTTCCTCATCCTCCTCATCCTCTTCCTCTTCCTCATCTTCCTCATCCTCATCCCCCATCCTCTTCTTCGTCCTCGTCCCCATCTTCAACGTCCGCGTTCCTACGCGTCCTTCTTTTCCTCGTCCTCCCCTTTTTCGTCTTCCTCTTCCTCATCCTCCTCTTCCACGTCCGTGCTCCTAAGCGTCCCATCTCTTCCTCGTCCTCCTCCTCTTCCTCCTCCTCCCTTTGCTGTTCCTCATTCCTCTCGTGGTTCCTTATCTCGGTTGCTCTCGCTCGGCGATCTCCCGCGCCCGCAATACTCCTTTATTTCAGGTCGACTCCTTCATTCCTCCGCGGTGACGAATGAGTTCCCCCTTGGCCGTTCCTTTCCCTAAACATTTCTCTGTGCGCAACAGACCTTGGCGCGAGTTGCAGTCCTTCTCGGATTTATCCTTCACTTTTTTTGAGACAGATCCAATTTGCGTAGCTGTCATTATCGCGCTCGGCAACGGTCGCCGTCTTGGGTTCTCTGAAGGAGGTGATGGGCCTCCTGCTTGCGATTCCTTCTGCTCGGTCGGGGCTGGATTCGCCTCGACTTGTTTCCTTCATAATTGGAGGCTCCCCTTCTTCCCCCGGCCTTTCTCTTCCTGCTGATCGTGCTCGCTCGCTCTCTCTCGATCTCTCCTTCCCTCCCCCCCCCTATCTCTCTCTCTCTCTCTCACTCGCTCGCTCGCTCTCTCTCTCTCTCTCTCTCTCTCTCTCTCTCTCTCTCTCTCTCTCTCTCTCTCTCTCTCTCTCTCTCTCTCTCTCTCTCTCTCTCCTTCTCCCTCCCTCCCCCCTATCTCTCTCTCTCCCTCTTTCCCCCTCCCCCTCCCCTCCCCTCCCTCTCCTCCCTCCCTCCTTCTCTCCCTCTTTCCTCTCCCTCTCTCTCCTTCTCTGCCTCCCTCCCTCCCTCCTTCTCTCCCTCTCCCTCCCTCCCTCCCTCCTTGCCCCCCTCCCTCCTCCCCCCTCTCTCCCTCCCACCCCCATCCCCCCTCTCTCTCACCCTCCTTCCTTCTCTCCCTCCTTCCGTGCCCTTCCCTGCCGCCTTCTTTTGTCCCGTCACATCTCCGTCCGATACCCAGTTATCTCTCCCTATGTTCCTGTCTCTCGATTTTCGCTCCTTCGTAAAAATGATGAATGATGTGAAGGAGGGCAGGAACACTAAAAATGGAAAAGGTGGAAGTAAAGAAAACGGGAGTTCGCGACAGAAAGATGAAACGCGGGTAAATAAGATTCATAGCCAATGCGGTGAACGCCTTGTAGCACATTCGGACGGAAGGGCAAAGAGAGAGAGAGAGAGAGATGCAGCAAATGGTAAAGAGACGGCGAGAGAAAGAGTCGATTAGCCTGCCGGAAGCAGAAAGAGGTAAACAAGAGATCGAGTTGTTGCGTAAGAGGAAGAGGGACAGACAAGAAGGATGGGTGAAGAGAGACACGTCGCAGCCATGATTAGGAAGTGATATAGAGACGAAACGGAAAAAAATACGTTAATACAAAGATAAAGAAAGTAAAGAAAGTCTAAAAAAATACCAGAATATTAGGTGTATGCAATAGCAACGAAAAAATGGCATAACGAAACAATGATAACAGGAAGCGAAATAGAAGATGCAAAGAAGGTCTGAGAAGTGGCAGGGACATAGGGGACGAGGCCCTGGAGGAAGGTGGAAGGGTTACAGCCACGCGCATAATGGCCATCTTTGGTATGTGGTTACAGCTTCCCTCGCGTGTGGAATGCGTTGTCAACGGTGCTGAGGTGTCCCGTAGAGTTGTATATGGGTTTGATGGCGTTTTATTGTGAGAAGAGTGTTGCATGGAGGTTGTGGGATTATTTTTCTTTGCGTACATGGATGCTTTAATGCGGTAAGACTGCGCTCTCTCTCTCGCTCTCTCGCTCTCTCTCTCGCTCTCTCTCTCGTGTTCCTAACCGAAATGTTTTCTATCAGCTGTCGATGTATTAATGTAAAGCTCAATGGCGGAGGCTACACGGGATCCACTAGGGTAGAAAAACCCTACACGATTTAGTGCGGTGCGCCCGGGGCGGCCATCCCTCCTTCCTTGTCCTTATGTCCTGGACACACGCCAGCACCCTTCCGACACCCTTTTCCCTATGCTCGCGTGTCTGCACTGATGTGATGCGTCCACACACCCATACGAACATGCACGCATCATTACACTCATGCACAAACACACAAGCACACACGCACGAAGGCACATACGGACACACGCGCACTCACACATCAACACGTGTTTCCTCTCCACTGACACATACACAGGTGTATCACACACATACTCACACACGCATATACACACACGCTAGGACACGCACCTGCACTTAACCTGCCGACAGTAGCCAGGTACACCCATTTGCCGGAGGGGGAAGGGGGGGAGTGGAGAGAAGAGAAGAGAGAGGAGGTAGAGGTAGGAAGCCCGCTTGAAACTCGCACTATGCCGGGGATGCTGTGTCATACGAACGAGGAGAAAGGAGGGGGAAGAAAGATAGGAGAAGGGGAGTTGGATAAGAGAGATGGAAGGAGAGCGCTGGAGGAGAGATAGAGGGTGAGTGGAGGAGATACAAAGGTTGCCAAGACTCGCTGAGCAATCGCTCGGGATGGCTTGCCTTGGTTGCCAATCCGCGCGCCCCAAGACTGGAGATCGGATCCCGATGATGTTCAGCGGAACCTTCATTAATGGCTGATGTCATACACTAATTGCAGATGTCTAGGAGGATTTTTTAGAATGAGGGTGACGTTTAGGCTCGGATTAGCGTGCGGTAATGAGGCGGGTGGCAGATTTATTTTCGTTTTCCAAAGAGACCGATATTTTGGATCGTCTTGTTGGATACTTTCGGATTTATTAATAATACCAAACTCAAAACGGGTTGGACAAGTGACAATTTGAATGATAAGAAGCAGTTTGGCCGCGCTCAAGGAGACTCGAATACGAAGCCTTGCAAAAGTTGATTAACAGTCAAAACAATGGAAAGTGCTGTGGTCCTTCCATACAAAACCACATTGTCTGCATGTTACAGTGCTGATATCTCGTGCGGAAGCTGCTATTGTGAAGTTCTTCCCGCTGTTATGGAGATGGCGGAGTAGGTTATGGTGATGGGGGCTTCGCTGCGATTATGGTGATATTGTGTGATGGTGAGGTACACTTAATGAGTGAGATACTTTAATATAAGTGTTATATTGGTGGAGGTTTGTATATATTTGTGTCTCCACCCTCCTCGGTTTTTTATTGTCATTTAATATTGCAGACGTGTTTGTTGTCATAATGCCGGCGCATACTTGCATGCAGATTTGAAGTATGGGGGTTGGGGGGTTGGGGGTGGAGGGGAGAGTGGGTGTTGAGAG
>NW_028234403.1:51197568-51205068 GCF_977035675.1 Penaeus japonicus
ACGCACGCATGTGAAAAAATAACTAACGCTGCGCCTTCTTCCTCAGACACGGAGTCCGGGAGCGGTGATGGTATCGTGGACCCCGAGGCCCCGAGACCTCACCTGCCAGACCTGGTCACCCACCAGACGCCGCACACGCAGTTGACAGTGGAGAATGTGCGGCACCATGACCAGTTGATGCAGGGAAAAGACACCGATTCTTCCGACCCGAAAGTGGCCAAGACCGGCATTCTCAAGGGAGGAAAACTCTGGAAGAACGGGGACGGCAAGAGGAGCAGAGCCAAGGTCGAAGTCGAAGAAGTCGAGGAGCCGAGACGTTCCGTGAGGTTCTCCGGTCGGGATGAGTACAGTCTCCTAGAGAACCTGCCGCTTGACAAGATTCCTTTGGATGCTGCGAACTCGGCAGCGCTAGCCAAGTTTATGCCTAAGTTGAGAGAGCTTGGAATGCTGCTCGGGGAGTCACAGGAGGACTGGCACGTTGAGCTCAGTCCCCTGAACCCGGAAGTAGCTGGAGGAGCCGCTGTGCCAAGCATCGAGCCACTGCCCGAGGAGCAAGAAAAACAACCTCCGCCGCAAATGGATGACGAGCAGATCAGCGAGTCGATGAAACGCTACGAGGAAATGCGGCGCCGCATCGCCGTCGCTGAGGGCCGCGACAACACCAGCGTCTGTAGCGACGAGTCCAAGAGTTCGTCTGATTCCCAGTCCTCAGATTCCACCATGACAGAAACGAGAATAAGAAGAATGGAGAACTCGGACGTCGCTCACGTAGCTGGCGGCGTGATGAGGAGCAACAGTGAAGTGAGGAGAGCCATCGAGCGGAACGCCTTGCGGAGATCTCTCATCCGATTTTCTGAGGCGAGGAAGAAGGATACCAATAAGAATGAGAGAAATGAGAAGGGTGAGACGTCACTGTTGGAGAAGTTGAAATGGCTTACTGCCTCAGAAGATGCAACTAATGGGAATAACGAGGGCAGAGAGGGTGAAGACGGCGAGGAGGTCAAGACCGAGCAAGATAAGGCAAGGGAGGTGGACCCAAAGGTACAGGAAACTATTGCTCAATACCGGAAGCTTGCCGAAATGTTTAACAAAACGACGTCACTTCGTGCAAATGACATCTTGGTCCCAGGAGATGTCCGCGAATGGAAGCTGCAAGCTGATTTGTTCCCAGACAAGAAAGACGCTTCCATCGAAAAAGAACCAGAAGAACTGAGCGATGCTCCCTCAGGCTCCACGACGCCCACTGTGTTCAAGGCAATCCCAGCAGTGTCATTAGCTGATCTCATCACTGATGAAGAAAATGACAAGTTGATATACAGTGGCGGCGTGAGATATACCCGGGAAGGAACATTGCCAGCTGCAGAAGAAGGCGGAGAGGAGCAGGAGGAAGGAGAGCAACAGGAATCTACCTCCTCCACCTCTTCTGTGGCAGATGCCAGAAAACAATTCCTTTCACAGATGGCTAACCATCCACCAGTGCCACTCGTTAATGGAGTAGCCGCTCATCCACGAGACAGGTCATCGGTAGCATCAAATTCTGATTCATATACTTTTGATGACATTGATGAAGCCTTGCACGATGATCGCTCTTCTTCGGTACCTTCATCCTCACAGTCATCCCCCCGATTGTCTGGCAGGAGTGATGTAGATGGGACAAGCACTACAGAGAGTGGATACAGCAGCAATGAAACAAACGGGGAACTCTGTCCTGTCAATGGATTGCCGATGACAGGAGCACAACTTCTTGGATTACCTGGGAGTGGCATTGACATAGATGAGTTGGCAGAATTTGTTCGACAGGATGCTGGAAGAATTGAGCGTCTTCGTAGAAGGTATGATGCTGGGGAAGTGGAAGATCATGGTTTTAATAGGCGACCTTCAGTAAGAGGAATCAAACCAAGGTTTGGTTCTACTACAGATTTACTGAAGCAGATGGCTACACAGCTGGCCCCTCCAGCGATGGCTCAGCCAGGTATGGCAGGATCCCATATGACTTGGCCATACAGAGAAAGTGGAGAGGAGGACGGCTCCGTTCCTCAAAGGCGGAGAGCAGCTCCAAACAGAGCAGTTCTTCCGGCACTGCAAGAAGATATATTGTATGTGCCTACATCTGACCTTTCTCCACAAGCAGCTCCACCATCAGTATCAACAGCTGTAGCCACCCCCACTTCACTCACGCACACAAAGACGCCACGGGTGGTCCATGTTTACTCTAGTACAGGTGACCTAAGAGCTCCACCACCACCTCGACTGATAGCTCCGAGAGAGTCCCCTCCTCCAGATTTGATTCGACCAGGGGCCACTCCAGCTCCACCTCGTGCTCACAGCCATGTATCTTTGCCACATCATGGCTCTGTGCAAAGTCTGGGCATGCCACCACAAATGCCAGCGCCAAACATGCATGAACATCACTATCAGACTTGCAGAAGACCTGCATCTGTGCATGGTCATGTGCCAGCTGATGCTCTCGTGACAAGGGGAGTACTTCCTCCACCTGTTGCACGTCCTCATTCCACACTCTCTCACTATCCTCCTCCGCGTGTTCCAGCTCATTATCACCCTTACGAAGAACCGCCACTTCAGCGTGCTCCGTATGATAGTGGACATCCACCTCTGGCTCAGCGTGGATCTTACCCGGGTACAATTCCTCCTCCACAGTATCATCAACAGATGCTTCAGCCAGATCTGGGAAGATATCCTAATCCTCCCAGTTATGGATCGCAGCACTCACATTCACGTCCTCCAGTAGCCTCACCACGAGAAGGGGTGCCTTACTCACGCACACCGCATCCACAGGCACACCCTCTTCCTCAGGTATCTCCTATAGCCCCAGGACCAGTCCAGGTGCACCAGTGTGGCCCAAGACACCCTCCACCACCAAGAATGGTGGGTGGGGCAGTGACAGAACAAGCTTGTTCAACAGTATGGTCACATCATCCACCACCTCCCCACATTCACCAAAGCTACCCACCTCACCCAGTGTCTAGTCACCTGAGTTACACCACACCTATTGTGCCCGAAAGTGGTATGTCTGTCAGGCCAAGCGTAGCTGTCATTGGTCCACCAATAGGCCCTCCTATTGGACCACCACTTATTAATGGGAATGTCGGGAAATTAGAAGGGCTGAGAGATGAGCGGGGTGTCCCTGAGGGAGCATCATCATCTCCACGAGGTCCAATCGACCCACAGTATCCTCCTTCTCACACATCCCCTACCCATGAAACCAACATTCTTCACAGGCATCCCCCACCACCAATGAACATGACCTGAGAGATTCTTGACCATTCTGGTTTCTGATTTGCCCTGTGCAGTCGAATCATTGCCTAGCTAAGTTCGAGTCTTGGCACCAGGCTGAATTTCATCCCGGTACTGGCTGGTCCAGCCCGGAACACAAGGCTATGAACCAGAGGGACCTAAGGCACTGTTGAGAGACTTTGATCAAATAAAAATGCTCATTAATTGACCTTCTATAACATATTCTTTTGTAGTTTAAAAGTGTAGGATAACCATGTACTCCTTCGTGTTGGCACATGTTCTGACATTGTCTTCCCAGGTGATCTATGACATGCTATAATGTTGCCAAATGGTTTGTGACCAAAATGCCAAAATTGTTGACAACATACAGATTTTACGGTACTTGAAGCTATTTTATTACAAACGTGATGGGAAAGGACAATCCTAGTTCATTTTTTTCTTACCCTAATAACTTAATGTACTTTATATGATGTTTCCTGTAGGGTGCATGTGATAAGATGTAGGTGTTCTTTAAAATTGTTGTGGATGGAAGAAATTTTGTATAATGGATTGTGAAGTCTTGCTCATGAAGCAAAATGAATGTTGAAACATTTTTTTCTCCGTAATCCCAGGTACAGCAATATATGCATATTTTTTTAATCATTTTTTTATCATCATTATTTGTTAGATTTAAGTGACTTATACATACATATATATATATATATAACCCTGTTAGATGTATAATAATGGGTACCAAGTATTTCATATTTCTATATTTCAGCAGTCAGACATAATGAAATATAATATTTAGATATATATGAGGTATTTGTACCTTCTAGAGAGAAAATGTTTTTAATAATTTGAATTAACTTTTTTGCATACATATTCAGTAAGCTAGGTCAGATCAGCTCTAAATAAGATGATCTTTTTTTCTTTTAAGAGATAAATATATCTCTTATATAATTTAGATTATCCTAACATCTCAGCTTAAGTATCATGATTATGATTTCTCTTGATTTTACACACATTGCAATATCCTTTTCATAAATCTGATATTTTCTTGGAAGAGAAAATATCTTGATAAAAATCTATTTCACTCCTTAGCATTTTACTGGTTAATAGCTTTAATGATTTCATCCCCATTGAAAGCGGCAGCATTAACAAGTGTCTTCCAGGGTTGCACGTTCAGCCATCAGCCCATCAGGTCAATCGCTTTGCTTGTGACAGTAACTTTCAGTTCATCTGTACTGCACAGTGATCAAACCCTGAGTGCAGGATTTATCTACGAAAGATTTCCAGTCCTCCCATTTCGAAAAACCCTTGCCCCCCCCCCCCCTCCCTCCCTCCTTAAAGAAAAAAGGAAAAAAAATCCTGCACAATTTTCCTTGAAGTTTGTATATCCGAGTCGCACTATTTTCCGCTGATAGGAAAATAGCACTTGTGACACCATATAACTTTCTGAAAACACTGAAGAGACAGATGTGCTGGAACTTCACTGCCAATATGGATTATACAATGTGTAAAAAAAACGAAAACGTATCTTGCTCACAAATTAGAGAAGATTTCAAAGACGACTTCTAATAAAAGCATGAAAAAATTAGAAATTGGAAGTCAGGATGGGATAGATTTTCTTTCTTTTAGTTCATTAAAGATATATATTTTTTTGTAGTGTGATGAAACTGCATTGTAAAAGAATTATTCATTAGCACAACTGTTTCACTTAATTTCTTTCAGAATCTAATTCCTTAAATTGCAGTTTCCCAATGTCAATGAATAATCAAATACAAAACCAAAGACTAGGTTTAGGAAACTTAATTTAGTCTGGCAAAAAGACCAAAGTATTTTGTTTTTGTTTTTTCATTTTTTATACATCGACACAAATGTTCACAAACTGAAAATAAAATAAGAATGCTTGCAAATTGCTGTACCTGGGATCCAACAGTATTTCAACAACTTAGGGGTAAGGTGCACACACATGGGCCTTTCATCTACCAGCAGCATGTTTTGTCAGTTAAATCGGAAGATTGATATCGTTTTTTTCACAGAAGAATAAGAGAATGACCATTTTTCAAGAGGAAAAAATTAAATCTGCTTCTACCACTTCACACACAAAATGTGTATTTGGATTTAGACAAGAAGTATAGTTTTTGATATCATATTCCTTTATTTTTTTTTCAAACTGCTGTGACTAGATTTGGTCCCATAATCGGCTGAACCAGATTGTGCCAAGTAAATAGGTCAGGTTGTTTAAACTTCAAAAAAAGAAAAAGAAAAAAACATTTTAGTCACATGTACTTGAAAGCAAAAACAAAAGTTATGGAGGATATCTAATAAAGGCTTTTGACACAATCGAGCCTTTTTCTTCTTTTCAGGAAATTATGTTTCGTGAAAGCACTTCAGAAATATCAAAAATGATCAGGATAAGTCTTTGGTTGCTAGTGTACATTGATAGTATTTTTTTGTTTGCTCATTTTATAGCGAAGTCTTGATTGATGATATCAAAGTCTTCAAGTGTAAACTCCTAATCCATCACCAATGAAGTCCCAGTCTTTCCAGAGTTATTACTATTTTTCTTCATGTGATTAAATTAGCATTGCTTTTATAAGGTATTAGTGTTCTTCTTATATTTTGAATTACAATCATTTCCTAATGATCTTTGTCAAGGCGATTACCCATTGGAATGAAGGGAATGTTTTTCCTAATTTTCAGTACAAATTTCCAGTATTAATAGTCCATCATATGTTTGAAAACATCATTCTTGTCTTCTAGGACTAGTGCATAAACATTTCTGATTTCTCTGATTTCCTTACCAATTCTCATTTAAAAGGGCAAAAGGATTTTCAGTGGTGCTAGGGTTAAATCAAGTAACAAATAGAAATACTACAAATTGTTCGAAGATACATTCATGGCGTTAGGGTGTCCCTCATTGGCACGCACACAATGATAGTAATTGGGCACAAGTTTCATATTCACCATATTGCCATACGGTATTTATAGAGCTTTATTTTCATGAAGAATAAATACAAATAATAACAGCAGCAGAATGTCAGTTAAAAAGAGAAAGGTTGCTTTGTACTCTTTTGACTAATATACAAAAAGTACTGCAATTGTGTTCATATAGTGTGTATGTTCTGCTAGATGCTAAATGAAAGACTTGACTGAATGTTTTTTGATAATGAATCATGGCTGATCTATGCCAAAGATGTATTATAGGTAGAGATTCTAAACTATATAAAGACATTTATTATGTATGAACTTTTATGTACAGTATAATAATTTTAATCTTTATTATATACATATATATTGATACACAAGCACACACACTCTTAATAGATACAAATACAAGAATAGAAAATTACTTGTATATGTATATACAAGTAGAAACACATACATGTACATACACACACACACACACACACACACACACACACACACACACACACACACACACACACACACACACACACACACACACACACACACACACACACACACACACACACACACACACAAACACACACACAAACACAAACACACACACAAACACAACACAAACACACACAAACACAAACACACACACGAACACAAAACAAACACAAACACACACAAACACACACAAACACACACAAACACACACAAACACACACAAACACACACAAACACACACATATATACATATATATATATATACATACAAACAAAAGTATGTGTGTGTGTTCATAATGTATATGTATGTATGTACTTATGTATATAATATATATTCATGTAAGTATGTATGTATATATATTTATGTAAGTATGTATGTATGTATATGTGTAAAAGAGGTGGCCAGAAGTATTAGGGAAAAGTAGCCAAATTATTTTCTTTTTCTTTCTTTTACCAACATATAAACTTTTTCTGACCATAGAAATTTGGATGGCAGTACTCCATAATGGGAATAAATATTTCATGATATCTCAAAAAATTTGTATGGTATCAATAGCTAAACTTTAATAACAGTTTACTTAAATGATAATTTTGGTGACTGTCCCCTTCAACTTCTAGGCACCTTATGATATATATATAATGAATATATAATATATATATAATATATATTATATATATACATATATTATATATATACATATATTATATATATAATATATATATATATAATATATATATATACACATATATCATATATATTTAATATATATTTGATATACATTTATCTCTCTCTCACTCACACACACACACACACACACACACACACACACACACACACAC
>NW_028234403.1:51212568-51232568 GCF_977035675.1 Penaeus japonicus
AATCATGATAATGATTTATTGATTTCTTTAATGATTTAATTACAGTGTTTAGATGCCCATCTAGGAAATTCAAAATCCAGACTATGATCTACAAGAACCCAAATATGGAATGTCTAAAAGATATCTTTCAGCTAAACCCTATCCTTTGTATAAATAAGACATACAGAAATGTTTATGCCCTTTCTGACTTAGTGAGCAAGCAGTTATTCCTATTAAAGCTTTTAGAACTATTGCATGCATGGTGTTCCTCTCTTTATTCATAAAAATGCTCAAATGCATAGTAGCATCACATACTTGCAAGTACTCTCACATATGGATACATAGTGATTTCTTGAAATACTCTGCACACATTTTTTTTTACTTTTCACTTAACATCTTTTAAAAGAATATAAAGAAAGTACATCAAACAAATTACATCTTGATTAATCTACAAACCATGAGATGGTTTGAGATGTGAAATACATTACAATAAAATGAGAAAAGAACGACAAACAAAAGCACCAATTGGAAGATGGTAGGAGGAACTATCTGAGTATCTAACATTCTTGGTATACCATCTAAAATTTTAACATCTAAATTTCTACCAACTCAATTTCAAGCAAACTACACCCATTTAGGAAAAAAAAACATTAATGAAAATTCTAAAAAAATATTCCAATTTCTTTTGTCATCTTTGGATGTTGGTTTTTGCAAGCACTGCTGTAATAAGACTATCCATGATGAATGCAATAATGTTAATATAATTTCATTACATATCAGCACTACAAGGAAAGGTGTTTCTGTAAAATATATGACTTTGTGCATTGGCCATCAAATACTTTTACCTTCAGCTCCCTTTATGCAATTTTCCTTATCCTTTTATTCTTTCATTAATTATAACTAATATATTAAGACCCTTAATAGTAATTACAGATTCCAGAAAGTAGAATTGTTGAAATTGTCCTTTTGATAAACAGCTGATTGACTTTTTTGTTTTGATTTGGGACCACTACTACCTTTTTCAAAGATTTTACGTGCCAGAAGCATCAGGTCACTTATTGTTTTCAATCTGGGAAATATGAAGCTACTAAATGAGATCTTTGGATAGACCCTGTGGAGTAAGCAAGCATGGATGCAAATTTGAAACACTCAAGCAATAAAATCCATACATACAATTTCTTGCATAAAAATTATTCACTTCTAGTTGTAACAAAACACAATATCTGGTTTATAAAACAATGGAAATATTCCTGCTTACTTTGGCCAGCTTACAAAATAATTTCCAAACTTTTTCTTATATCAATGTATGCAAATCAGCTGTTATGAGTTCACTGTTGTCATCCTATTATTTCTTGTTTTCAAGTGGGTTTAATTTACATGAATGGACACTTTAATATGCAAGAAAGAGTGTGAGTCTTTCTTGAGTCCAGCCTCCACTAAGCATATTATTGTAAACTGCAGCCAATGGTAATTGAAGTATGCCAGATTATGATCAATGGTCATTAAGCTATTCAATACAAGGCTATTATATGATAATTAGAAAAAATTACAAATGATATATACATAAATAAATATAGCAGCAGCTATATTTAGTTTATAATACTTGTATGGTCTATGCATTGAATGTCAAGGCTCAAACTGTGTCAATTTTGCTAACCTTCTAAATCCTGACAATTAATTTAGACATTTAGAAATTCACATTCTGTGTACTATACAACATCTTAATTTGTGAAAGGAGATATACAAAGGTAACATAATTCATAAAAGCTGAAAATCAACTAAAATCAGACATGTTAAGACATAGCATTTTTCTCTTTTTGCTTAGTAAATTGGTTCATTCCAAAGAAAAATCCCTTTTTCTCTAATAGCAGCACTGACAATAATGGGACAATTCTATTGGAAAGGTTGCTTATGTATATTGGTCCTTCTATCTGATAATACTCATTTTTAGCAATTAATAGTCCAATCTTAATTTATAAATTACTGAATGACATATACTCATATTACACTTCCATATGGCAAACAAAGAGAAACTAGAAAATTAATCCAGTATCATAGAAGAATACATTATTTTCTTTTTTTCGTGCTTACTGTTATTGTCTTGCATCTTCACTTTCATCTTTACAGGTAATAGAAAATAGAGAGGAGGTTCTAAACACAAACCGATAAAATAAACCAATAACATGGTGAAATACAGTTGTGTCATTGACTTCACGCCTCAATATATATTTCTTTTTTTCTTTTTCCTTAATCTAAAATGACATAGGCCATACTTACAAATTATAAGGAAATAAAAAATAATGTGCAAAGAGAGGGAGACCTGTATATACATATTCTAATTTATTTACACTGCAGAACAATACTGGCAGATTCCACACTTGAATCCTCCATACAGAAAGATCAAGAACAGGTTGACTCATACAAAGTTCACTTGCCTAACACTAGACCCTATATACATCACTCATACAGAGGCACTTAAATCACTCCAACAGAAGTTCCTTTGGTTTATACATAAACTTCAGCACTTTAAAAGATTTCACATATGAAATATTAACTCAATGTCAATAATGCATATCAAAATACACAGATATTTATACATGCATATGGTCAGCCTAAATAAAAAGTAAATCTACCAAGAGGAAAAGAATAAGAAAAATTAAATCTATAATATTTCCATCAATTTTACATACAGTTTTGCATATCAATATGTATGGAATTTACAGATAAGCTACAAATCAATGACCACAGACAAAAAGAGAGAGAAAAAAAATGATCATATATAAAACCACTGAAGATTATTCATTCCAGTTTATGCCTCCATCAAAACCCTGGGCTTTAGCTTGATACTGAAAAGCCTCTAACTACAGCCTTAAGCTTCAAATACCAAGCAAATGAATTATTCCACCCTGACAAGTATCCTAAACCTCTCTGAATGGTTTTAAAATACAACCAAATATTATCACTTGACATGGTTACAGTTTATTTACTCTTAAAAGATCAGGCGCATAGAGATAGAATAGACATCACTCACAGAATACACCCCAAACACTGCTTCACAGCCAAGTAAATAAAAGACTTATCACCAACAAGCAGTTTTCTCATAATGAGAAATAAAGTTGGCTTTCTAGCCCTAAAACTATCGAGTATTCATCTTCAACAAATAACATTTGTGTCCCTTGAGATAATATATTGAGCATCATGAAGATGAGAGTCAAACTGATCATCCTCACCTTTTAAGCTCAACAGACACTAATCATACAATGAGTTCTCCCTTAAAATCCATGCACAATTATTTTTGCAACTGACTTTTTAGTTAAAAAAGGATAAAAAAGATCTTTGATACCTTGACTACAAAAAGCTCAGGAACATCTTTTAAGGACATTTTTCACTGTGTACTACCATTTCACAACAATGTGTGATATTGTCTTTTGGTTATGATTAAACTAATATATTCATCAACAAGAGATGTCTTTTCAACCTTCATAAAGAGGTACAGTTAATCAACAATTCCTTCCATTTAAAGGAAATTATATCACAACATTAAACAAAACTGACAATATACTAATAAACAAGTATTGATGATATTTCTACAAATGTATAATCATATAATCGACCCCTATCTACATCTTTAACAATGATGAAGCATGTGACATCATGAGTAAATTAATGGTTAGTAGTACTGAAAATCTACACAAAATTTATCTAGAACTATATCTTTCACATTTACTTGCGGTGATGTGTGGTGCATAATTCCGTAAGCAATGAAGAAAATCTGTCATGGCGAATGTGAGAGCCTGGTCAATAACATACTGAGGGATCCAACCCTTGAGATCTGTGTCCAGCAACCACTGGAAGGAACATTTCTTTGGAGCACCTTCAACTGGGCTAAACACCCAACAGCCTGGTCCATTCTCTCCCCTGCAAGAATGAAGAGTTGAAGAGATGTAAAAATTAATTGGATGCTGATAATTCTATAATAAAGGGCTTTGTTTATAAAGAAGTGTTTTTTTTCTCTTTTCATGCATTCACACAAACCCACAACATTAAAGAAACCTTCACCTTCTTGTGATGAATCATTTTAACAAGGTAGCTAGAATTATAAATAACATGATACGGTATCTGAAAAATAATATAATGACACTATCAATTCCAGGAATGTACTTGGCTGTGGATAATGTAGTAGTAGCTGAATGTCATTATTCCAAAATTGACCTGATCATTGAGTGGTTAGGTTTATCAATAGGTGGTGAATGATAACAGATAACACTATATTCCTATCATTTTACTGATCATATATGCATTATGCATTTTACTGTTAGACTGTATTAGGCTGATTGTGATAAAGCATTTTCAGTTATTCCTTTCTTTATCTGGGTCCTGGCAAAGTTAGCAACTGATCTTTTCACATATTAGTCATTAGGTGGTTTCAGTGCAATAATGGACAGAGGCATAGGCATAATCTGAACACTTCCAATGAAATTTTGGTCTCACCCCCCCCCCTTTTTAATTAAAAAACAACAACAATACTGAATTCCTTAATCTCTTAACGTCGGGGACCAAATGGTCGAAATGCCAGGTTATTTCAAACATGTAAACCTAACACCTCAGGCTATTCGCCTGCACTGGCCACGACCAAGCACGATCACCCAGCTTAGTGGATAGCCATGACAAAATATCTCGTCCCCAGCAGCTGACACTGCCACCACTTGACGTGATATCTTGTCACCCATCATTAACCCATTCATGCCAGGGCGATTCCAGCTTTGCATGGTCGTAATGCCGGGGTTTTCGAACGCATAAGCCTAATGCCTCAAGACTTTCGGGTGCATAAGCTGCGAGCCTGGGCTGCCTGCTCTCTCAACCCGAGCGCCAGCCTTGCCCAGATAACTCGTCACCGGCGTCTGACGCAAAAACGTGTCAGCACATCATCCGGCATGAGTGGGTTAAGGGGTTAAGAGGGATCACAGTACCATGACAGCAGTCAAGAATAACTTTGTAAATTCTTGGCAGCAAGCATAAATTGTGCATTCTTGAGTATAAAAATTTTTTGCCTGGATAAATTTGGCCCTCTGTACTGGGCTAGCTCCATTGGCTACTTTCAAAATCTGCTTATCATAACTCAAACTGCTTACAAATGCCATCAAGTAGTCTTACAAAATTGCAAAATATATCTCATTTATCTGTATTCCCTACCATGCTCTTTATCTCATATGCTGTACTAATTCTGGAGGCTTTAGGTTTTCTTTTCTGTTTTTTTTCTACTTGTTTTATTATTCAAGTATTGAAAAAAAGAAACCCTTTCCATATAATGTCATCCAATCATACAGACCAACCATTCCTCATAAATAATTTCAGCTTTCACATAGTGATATAATAGATTAAATGAAATATATCTGAAGTTGGATAAATCAATATCAGGATGCATTTTGAACAAGAATACTCTCATATTTTGCACTTACATAATGCTTAATGTTTAGTCTGTATTGAATAATATATTTTTTTACACACACAACAATAGAAACAAATAAGCAACTAGTATCAAGAGTATCAGCTGCAGCATGCTCTATCTTAGTCTTGCTAAATCGGCAAAATAAGTCTAAATTTGCTTGCCACTTTTTAAATACCAGGGAGGGGGCTGGCTCATCACAACAGGTCTTGTCTACTTGCCAAAGCCACAACTCTTGGGGTCATCCCACATGCCTCCATCATCCAGGACTGTTCCTGGAAGAGACAACCTGATGGGTTGGAGTGTCCTCAGGAAATCAAGTCAAGTGTATACATAGCTTGACTTGGCAGTCCTGGATTGTGCAAGTGATAGGTCTTAAACTGGTCTTAAGGCGTTGTCATTAATTGGACGCATAGTCCTGCCCACTGTATCCTATGATTGGATGCATGAACTTATTGTAACCTGCATCAAGATGATACGGTATAGGCATGGGAGAGAGTCCATATTTCATTGTTGTACAACAAAATTAGCAAGGTCAGGGCTTTGAAGATGTGTAGCTTGTTCTTTCTGCAGGAGTAATGGAATCTCCAAATTAGAAAATTCATGAAAAGTCATGGTTTACCAACTTCCTGATGTGACAGCTCAATTACATTCTACACAAATGTGATATGTAAATCTCTGGGTGTCTTCGAAGTCCTTGCCCCAAGCATGTATTGCCTGAGTAGGGCTTCTGGACCTTGAAGTTGGGCCAAGAGACCTCTAAACCCAAGGGCTTTCTGTCTCGCTGCTAAGTGCATCAAGAGCTGCCACTAAGACTCAGACAGGATAGCTACTTCAGCAAAGTTATTGTCTGTGACCTTAATATTATCCATTGTTGCCACACAACAACTTTAGATGACAGTTCTACCCAATATCCAGTTCACACAGGTGTTGATAAGTGTTTCTGCACAAGAAACATCCTTGTCTCACTATGGAATTCACAAGAAAGAAGCTAGACATGCTCCCTCTACATTCTACAGCACTTTCAGTACCAGTATAAACTATAAAAGGTTTGCTATTAATTCATAAACTTTGATTGGAATTCCTCTGAGTCTTGCAATCCCCAAGAGTTATTTGCAATGCACCAAGACTTCTTAACCCATTGATGACGGGGCTATTTTGGCTCTAAATGGTTGAAATGGCGGGATATTCAAACGCATAAGTCTAACACCTCGGGATTCTTGGCCGCACTAGCCGCGGGCGAGCACTGTACGCCTGATCACCTGATGTGCCAGCCTTGACTAAATATCTCATCGCCGGCATCTGACCCAAAAAGCACTAAACGTGATAGCAAGTCAACCGGCGCGAATGAGTTAAAGTTGATCTAGCTGCAAGCAGCCTGTATCACAAAAGTAACTCAAAGTAACTCAAAGTACATGACATAATTTTTTGTGGATTTGGTAGGAGTGAATCCAAATTGCTTTACATCTGTGGTATCTCAACAGGTGGTCTATGATGCCTCTCTAGAAATGCCTGCTATGTTAAGTAGTGCCTTGATGGTTGCTGCAGTTCTAGCAATCCTCTTTCCCCTTCCAGAGAGGGATGATCACACCCCTCAACATGCCTGTGCAAACTGTACTATACTGCAAGATGACAGCAATGAAAGCAACTAATCCTTGAGCCATAGGATTACTACAAGACTTCAACAATTTGGCAGGGATGCCTTTCAGCTTGGAATTCGCTTCCCTAACCTGGGTTATACTAGGGTCTTTACTGATGGGTGATCAAAGCACCATGACCATGACCATATCTATGCTAACCATCAGCAGCTCTAGCTGAAGCAACTGCTTAAACTACTTGGCCTAGCATGATAGCCTCCTTTCAGGATCTGATATGATTTGGCTATCTGCTGAGCAGACTGCAGTCATGTGTGGGGAGGGCTTAGCACTCCATTTTCTCAGGGTTTGGTAAGTAAGATGAGGGTCATTTACAAAGAAATGGCATCAGCAAGGTTCTTGATGTTCTATAAACAAATGATTGATGCAATATAGCCACAGCTAAGGGTAGCCCCATACACACATCTCTGTGTCTGTCCCAATGAAACACCCATGGGTGGTGACTGAATGGACTGGAGATTCTAAAGCAGACCTACAGGGTAACCAAAACCATTTCATGATCAGTACCACAGAACTTGGCACTTAAAAGACCTGCAATTCTGATGATCCTATACCAGGTCCAGTGACATTGGTACTAGCAATGTTCAATTTCTGAGACCTCACAAGAAGAAGAAGTCTGTTCTCAAAACTGTTATCAACTCCTGAGTCTTGGGGGCAGATAGATATCTTTTAGTTAGAGTTGGCGACCAACACGACACCGTCAAGGAAGGTTTCTCCTATTTCTCAGCCACAATTCAGCAGGCACCCTCACTACAGAGCCCACCACTCAAGGTTTGACAGGTGTGAAGGAAATCATCCCTCCCTCCAGCACCCTTCTGAGAATGTGGCAGTAGAGTTTTTGAGAAGGCAAACTGGGAGGAACTTCTAATCCCACAATGAATAAGTTTAGAACAATAATATACAAACTCAAATACTATATCACAAATAGGTAGAGAACTTAACATACCTCACTATACTCTTTTGTGGTGGTTCATCTTTGTGAACAATGGAGATATTTGCAGAGACCCAGCAGTCACCAATTTTCTTCCAGTGCCGCACATTCACAAAATCTCTTGCAGATACTACGCCTCCTGGTCCTTCTGCCGCAACCTGGTACACTACATCTGTACAACTATCTATAGTCTGACAAAATAATAAAAAACAAGAATTGATATCAATTTTTAAGAAGGTAATGATATGGTATTATTCATGAACTCAGTATAGCTACACACAATGGTCCTTACAGCATTTAGACTCACCTGTACAACTCTACCTAGTGTTATTGCCTTATTCCAAGTTGGAATATTTTCAAAGTTGAAGAGCATCTCATTAAACAAAGTCTTTGGATCTACCTCCACCACACCCTAAAAGAAGACAAAAACATTTACATAAAAATCTGTAGCAAAATCTACAATTAGAAAGACAAAGCATGATAAGAGTTTGCTGTTATCATGCTACATCCCTCCAGATCAAAATTTTGAAAATAATACTCCATAAACAGTTACATTATTTGTCTTATGAAAGTCAACATAAAAAATAAAGTACATACCACCAATTTGTATATTTTTGATCCTTTAGGTCCCACTTTGGAGGACACAGTGTCTCCATGTGAAGTTTCTTTCTCTACCTTCCAGCCCGGAGAGTTAACAGTTTCCCAAGCTTTTTGTAATGCTTCATAGCCACTTGCCTGTATTTGTTTCTCCTGTTAAGGAAGTAATTTTTACTAAACACATTTACAAACATACAGTCATCTCATGTACAAAAGTTAAATTCTTCTGAAATAAATTTATTTTCAGGCAAAAAAATAATGACCATTGTCATTATGTCAAATTATCATATCACAGCATTCAGTGGCAATCTGAAAACCATATAATTGAAAACTAGCTTACTTCAGGAGATAATTTTCTGTAATCCGTACGAGTAAAACCATCATCATCATCATCAGATCCTGAAAAATATTTCAGCTACATAAATTTAAAAGTACAATAAGTATGTGTCTCCATCAAATTTTGTAAAGATCTTTATTCTGAGAGTGACATAATGGATATTCCAATCATAATATGGCACAGATAATAATTCAAAATGTTTTTGATATGTGCATCCTACAATAAATCTTCAACTAATCCTAAATTCTCAAATTAATTCTGAAGTCAAAACAGTGCAATTACATAGAACAATCTTCTATAACTTGACCTTTTCAGTCTTACCTAAAGGTGATTCCATGGGTGAGTAGAAGTCACCAACAGTCTCTGAATAATGACTGAGGTAGTCCCTTACTCGCTCCAATTGTGGTAACAGAGGATCATTCTCCATATGTTCACTGCTGCCTGCAGCAGCTATCATAAAGAAACAGAAGGTTATTTCTGACTGTTCACTGATGCTCATTTGTTAACAGAATAAGAAGAATAAAACAGACAAACACAAAAATATGTAATACATAATTATGATAACATAAAATAACAAAGCCTTTCTGGAATGAGCAACCTTATTCCTGTCAAAAGGTGGGGGGGGAGGTTTGTGTTGGGAAAATATACAGAGATGGATTAACATTTTCTGGCCTTTAGGTATAGTATGCAACCCTAGACTCTTTTATGAATACAATATAAAACCTAATTTTCCTTTATCAAATAATGCATAACAATGCACATAAGTACAAAAAGGATAAATTATTGTTTGATATAATTATCAATAACTATAAATATTATGCAAGTTTTATCTAATGTAATAAAAAATCAAATTTCTTCATTTTTTTATTAGGCCTATTATATTTCAATGTTTATGGATCTTATGTTCCATAATAAATAATTTTGCTTATTGTTATCTTTTACTTATACACACATTTGGTATGATATGAGTCTGGTATGATATGCTGGTATAACAGCACTGTGATACTAATTAGCATTTAGTTATACTTAGTTACACAACTGAAGGAATAAGTGGCATGTAATTTCAACAAAAGGAATGCAGTATGAAAGTGATCCCACATGTGAAATATGCCCATTGTGGAAGGGTTAAGATCCAGCCACTGTATGGGGCTACATGATGAGAATATGAATAAAGACTAGCAATGAAAACCTATACATCTAAAAGAATTATCCACATAAATATTAGAACCCATTAAACAAAATGCAGCACTATAAGAAGGGCAAAACTATCAACTGTCAAACCTGTCAATCATGTTTTCTTTTTAATAATTTGTTTCTGTATGTGCTACATCTTAATAGCCTCTTCACCAATACCACTGGGACAACAATAAAATTCCATATAAATTGATGTTTTCTTTTTTAAAATATCATCCCTTTTTGTGAACAGTAAAGTATATAAAAAAAAACAAGAACTCCTTTGGATTTTTAAATCTCTTTTACCACCCATCCTATGCAGGACATGCAAGTGGGCACGTTTTGGAATCTTCAGACTCCTTAAAAAATACCTCTCCTTACCTTCACAATCCTTAATAACCTTATGAATTTGCTTAAGTTTACTCACCTTCCAGAATTGACTTGGCTCGAGCTTCTTGCGGTAAAACCCTGAAGTCAATAAACCAAGCCTCAGCCCAGGCAATGAGAAAGGATATCAGAACTAGCATCACTTCAAATGGACGGCTGTTTTCTGTTTTCCACTGGAGTAGGAGAAGAAAAACCTTCTTAGCCAGTATGTCATTTAAAAATACTGTCAATCATAATCAATACTTCAATATTCATTTTAAACTATGAATGATACATATTTGTTCTACTTTTAGATATTTTTTTTAAATAAAACATTACAGCAATCACCACAGGCTGATGCGCAATTTCTATCAGCCATGTTCTTCACATCACAACTCTTAGGTAGCTTCTTTACAAAAGGGGTTCTTATCTCATACAGGACAAACTATGTTATGATCTGATAAAGAAATACAGTAACCAAGTAAACAATCATTTATATAAACTCTAATTCAATCAGCACAAAAACATGAGTTTCATGTTAGGAATCTTTCCTTGACCATTTCAACATACTTCTTCCCCCAGATAATGAAGCTCAGACAAGATACTGGTACATTCTTGAAATTATTTGCTCTAACCACTACACTAAGAATGAAATACATTACAAGAAAAACAAGGAAAGTTTTAGAACATTTGTCACCATCTGCAGTTAGTTGTCATATGAGCATCAAAAAACATCAATGCAGATACAGATTAGTTTCAAATCTTATTCCATTTTCTAAAACAAGACAAATAACCAACCTCACAACTGTCAACTTAGAGGTAGAACTTCAAATCTTGCATTAGTTTTACTTTTCTATTGTATGGAATTATAAAGTATTTTTCCCAAAAAGAGTCATTAAACAAAGGTGTATCTTATTTGCTAGCAAATGTGGTAATTTGCAACTTAAAAGATGCAAAGTGACAAGAGCTGATGCAAAAAATATTAGTTACCTTAAGACAGATTGCCAAATATGATGTCTTTTCATTTCTCTTTATTACCATATCATTGAACACATATTTTCATCCTTGAAGATACAATAACCCAAAGAAGGGCAAAGGTTTTACCATATTATAGATTTTTTATCTATACTTACCGTATAAAGTAATGTCTTGGCTATGAGGAAAGCACAGCTTCCTGCTGTTGTAATCTGGAAAATATTTACAAATGATAAGTATCCCTCAATTCTTGTATTTTACACCTATGTTAATTCATAACTTGACCATACTGCATGTCTTAGATTTTATCATAAATTGAAAAAGAGAAAAAAAATAGTCCAGTGATTTTACTCAATCTGAGAAAATATGTTATAAAAATTTTAGTAAAGAATACTTCGCAAAGCCATTGAAAAAATCATATCAATACAATTTTTGTCAATCAGCGACATCAGAAATCCTGAAAATGCCAACTTACAGCAACAAGCCACCAATGATTGATGTGGAGCAGAGCATAGAATAGCAGTAAGACTGTAAACCTGACTCCAGCTGCCATCTGGAAATTTCAATATATATTAAGGGGTTGGGATCTTCAAAAAAATTAACATTAGAAAGACGGAAAGAGGGAGAGAGACAAATATTCACAGCATTTGATATAGCTTAACACTGCACAGCTTGGCGTCATTCTCAGTGTATGAGAGACAGGTATTACAATAGATCAAGAGTAGCAAAGCCAGTACCTTCATAACTTAATTTGATAAAAGTTGTAGTATTGCATCTTTAACATTGAAAAACAGAAACCAGTAACAATCTCCTAAAATATAATATAATTCAACACTTACCACGATGTCAAATATTGAGGTCTTGATACTATAATGTTCAACTTCTTCCTCAAGAGCCTTGACAAGATTTTCTCCATTAATCTGTAAACATTTGATAGACAGTTTACTAAATAATCATACTCCTCAGTTGGGAATGGTGCATAGGGAAAATAAAGCAAAAACTATGATGAATATTCTGACAGCTGATTAATAATGATAACAATGATGACGATCGTATATACATATTTACATTACACTTTTGGATCCAACTGACATATCTTTTTAAAAATGAAATATAATATCTGAATCAACCTACCAGGATGCATATAATCCAGAAGAGGCCAGTAAAAAGCAAATCAAAAGTGACGAAGAGGCAGAAGAAGCGACGCACTGTGGACATGCGTCCATTAATTTGCATTCCCGATACATAGTTGGCCAGGAGGAAATCTGTATGTGTTGCATTTATACTTCCGGAGGTTCCTGTTCAAGTAGAAGGGTGTTACCTCTGTCATATGTTCTGCTTTCTCAACAAATATTTTAGAGACTGGTTTATCAAAATCATGTTTCCTTTGTTACTCCTATCTAATAATTTTCAATATGTTTGTGTATTTTTATACCATTTATTAATTCACTAATATCACTTTGTCTTTCAATAAATTCAACCAGTCACACCTATGGTCATACTCACTCAATCTTTGAAGACATTAATCAAAATAAGTATAGTACATATAAACATAAGAGTATGGTACATTACCTAACGATGGTAGATGTCCTAATCTATTCATTTTCTATCTTCTATTTTCTTTTTCATTAATCTGAAACCAATAAGAAAACAATTACTATCATAAGACAATTCTTTACAGACTGTATGCAAAATTATAAAATCTGTTCCCTAATATCTTGTTTATGGTTTATGGTTTATCACATACAACAAATAAATAGGCATTCTAAATTATGTTATTCAATTATCTAAGCTTCCTACAAAATATCCTATCAAAAGTGCCGAAGTACAAAAAAACATATAATCAATCAAGTAACAATTTTTTTCAACTTTTGTTGTTTAACACCTAAACTATATGATTTTAATTAATAAAATATACTATCAATTACTTCACTTTAAAAAAAACTGCCCTGGGCACAAATTGACTACCTATCCCAATAATCCTTTGAATCTATTATGCTCCCTTCAGTATAACAAGAGATATTTCTAGTTCCTTTACTTGAGGCTCAAAAAAGCAATCTGTGCATCAATCCCATTCTGAATAATGACCTATATATATGCATGTACAAGTAACTATATTTCTAAGGACATAAACATATACTGTAGTTGGTATCAAATATTTCAGTTTAGTTTTAGTTCATGACAAAATGGCTTTCATGGGAGAGTGTATATGGAATTAATAATTTGATCAAATCTCAGAACCTTTTCATTCAAAATATTTCTGGGCATTTCTGTTTAAATAACATAACTTCATCTCAAGATTCCTGGATACTGAATTAGTCTACTGACAATAACCAATGAAAACTACTCCATCTCCAGGGCAATCATAAGCAAGGGTGATTTTATGTTGCTACTTGTTCAGAAATTTGTTTTGTTCAAACATTCAAGACAGATCATAGTTGGTTATTATATCATGAAGAATGTGTGTTTGCCGGTCGTATTTTGCTATGACTTGAATGAATCCGACATTCATTTTGACAGCAAACCTTCCAAGTTAGCACCCCCTCCCAACCCCCCATACTCCACAGGCTTTTGGTAAACCTTTTGAATACATTGTTAATATATATCCCATGTCACTAATGTATATCCTGTACTGGTAACAACACCACAAACACAGACAAGGCTTTGCGATATGACAACCAACTCAAAACTGGCTTGAAAAGTCAATTTCACAGATTTAAGAACAATAATAAACATGAAATTGTTGTGAATGACTTCTTAATTTAAGAGTGGTTTTCATTGGTTGTTGTATATAGGTGAACTAAACATCCTTAAATTGGATTTTCTGATAGATGGCTCTTTTCAAACAAGTGCACTTTTGGTAAAATAAAAACATGTTTGACAATTATCTCTCCAAGCATGATGAAGCTCAATGGAGTTGCTGTATTATATTTCTATAGCTAATAATTTTTTTTTCTTTTTTTTTATAATGTCATAGACGATATGTGTCATACATTTCAATGGAGAGGGGGCGGGGCATTACAGTACTATATCCATTGGCATTCTCCATCTATATTTCCACATGCATATTAATATCCTGGATAACAAGTAGTTGGAATACAAGATTCAATTATTTGTTTTACAACCTTTAATTCAATTTGCAACAGCTCTCTTAATGTAAAACTGGATTATATATCAGAATTAAAAAATAGTAAATATTCAGAATAGTGCCGCACCTCTAAATACCAAGATATTGGTATCAATAGATTCCTTTCACCCTTTACTATTAAGATATAGTGAGAATGACCCACAATCTTGGTCCTGATAGCAGGAGAGGGTAGGAAGGACACCAGGGAAATTTCAGGGTAAAATATGAATAGTAATAAGTAATATGTACATTAACAAAAAATACACTATGATGCAAACTAACTGCCTAATCCTTCCCTTGTGTTGATGCTTTCCCTAGCAGCTGGATCCCCCCTTTTGTCTGAGCACTTTGTACAACTCACCATGACCTACCTAACCCTAGCTTGGGTTGATGGATGACCTAGCCAAGGGGGTGTCCCCCATAAGCGAAGCACTTCATGCTACTTACCCTGCCCCATGAGACTCTCATGGAGCTGACACCTAACTAAGGTTAGGCTCTATACTGCCATGTTCAGTAAGAATAGGTAGGTCAAGGTCAGTAGTATAATGTGCTGAAAAAAGGGGGTGGGGGGCAAAATCCACCTCTTGACTGCAGCAAAGTAAGCCCTAGATAAGTTTAGGTAAGTGATTGGATCACGATGTCATAAAAGATAACTTTATGGAGGTCTGCATAATCAGTGCAGTATAGGCAACCGCAAAACACTGTGCACATGATACACTGTATGGCAGGCCACCCAAGGGTGGTATTACAGTATATGTGTGGCATACTTAGGTGTGGTTACCTATTATCTTTACCAGTTTAGCCTACAATTTCCCTAGCCTCCTTCATGCCGTCCCCTGCTATTGGGACCTACTCACTATATCTGAATAGTAGAGGGTGAGAGGAATTTAATGATACCAGATTTGTGGTAAATAGTGATACAACACTATTCTGAATATATACCTAACAAACAATACAAATATTTCACAATTCACTAAAGAGATATCAGTTTAAGTTCACAAACAAAGTTTAAAATGTGACGCATTTTGCATCCACTAATGAAAACCTAAACAAACAACTACACAGCAACAAACGTAACATCAGAGAACAGAACACCACAAGAAATAACACAAAAAATAATCAAAGAAAAACACAACACAAAAGAACATCACCATAACATCAGCGAACAAACCGAACTGTCACATCTTTGTTCACTACGATCATGACTCATCCTATACTTAAGTAGCCTTTTTTGGCACCACATCACATGACAAAGACCCTCCTACCACATGTGAGTTACACCTTTACTATATATACAGTAGACTCATAATCAAGATCCTCTTGGAAAGGTCTCAATTGTCAAAATTGTCAAAGTTCCGCACTGATTACGTCTGTGAGGGAGGAGGATTTGAGACTATTCTTTTGTTTACAAGATGAGCATGTCAAGTTCTTTTCACGGGATCACTAAACGTGGATGTCATTTGTTTATGGATTTTTTGTGCTTAATTTGTTTCTTTAGTGGTCTATATATCCCTTCCTTTTTATTAGAGTATATCATTTTGTAAATTGTTCCAATGTTTATTTTGTATCTCGAGTAATTTGACTTGTTTTAGACGATGGGCTATTCGTTTGAACAGTTCGTATCGGTTTATAAAATGATGCAGAGGAAAGGGGAGGATTCGACAACAGTAATAGTAATATCAACAGTAGTGATAATGGTGATAATAACACAAATGATTACAACAGTGACAGCTGCAACATCATCAACAACAATAACAACAGCAATAATAATGATTATAGAAAACAAGATGAAATATGATCACTGATGAACATATTGATGCATAATTATTACCTTAAAATGATGAGAAGAGAACTAATGGTAATTATACAGGAGAGAGAGAGAGAGAGAGAGAGAGAGAGAGAGAGAGAGAGAGAGAGAGAGAGAGAGAGAGAGAGAGAGAGAGAGAGAGAGAGAGAGAGAGAGAGAGAGAGAGAGAGAGAGAGAGAGAGAGAGAGAGAGAGAGAGAGAGAGAGAGAGAGAGAGAGAGGAGAGAGAGAGAGAGAGAGAGAGAGAGAGAGAGAGAGAGAGAGAGAGAGAGAGAGAGAGAGAGAGAGAGAGTCACTAAAAAAATGGGATTTCTCGAAAAATTTCTCGAAACGTTTTGTGCTACCTCTAGGAAAATTCTGCATCTTCAGTGACGCGAAATCAGACCCGAGTGGATGGTAGTTTGCAATGAATTATAAAACGAGAGAGAGATAGAGACTTTGACTTTGACATTTATTGAGACAAGGGATGAGGTAACATAGGTTTTCCTCACCCCAATCTTAGTCCTTCTTTGGGCTCACATATCTTTTACAAAAGCTTACAGTTATATCAACATATTGAAATATATAAAGTACAAAAGGCGGATTAATCACAAGCATACAGTTAATTTTATACGTATCAGGAGAGTGTTATAACCATGATAAATCCTCTCCGGAGGTCACTTAATCATACACATATTAGCAAAACATAAGTTTGCTCCTGGAGGAAAGAATTCATCAGAATGTTAAGAAACTATTTTTATTCAACAGGGTATTGTATCATCAATTATATTCATCCACATATCAATAAAACCCTGCTCAGGCTTTCATAGTCTCAGCAGAAGGGAAGTCACAGTCCTTTATGTACAAATACCAACTACAATTATATAACTGATGCAAAATGTTCGTACCTCTTCAACATTTGAAATTACCTGGCCATTTCAAAACATACATACAGCCTGTTCGGGGAGTCCAGCTATCTTTGCGTTTCTGTAAATCTGAAGCATAGGACACTGTAATAAATAGTGTAAAATGGTGTATGACCTTGGTAACCTACATACTCTGCATTCTTTTTTCCTGTTCACCTGTCGTAACACCAAACCCCCCACTAATATTTATACCCTAACCTAATTCTCATATGTACAGAGTCTTTCCACTTGCTCTTGTCCCTCCCATAAGTGAAGTTTGTGTTCATCACTAGTTACATAAACTTTTGCAAGGTTCGCTCGTCTTAATCGACTCGCCTTTCTTAATCTCATCATAGTCTAACTGCATCCTATTGATATTGCCTGCTTAAATCTAAAACTTTTATAGCTGTCTCCTTCGCTACCTCATCCACAGCCTCATTAAGGGTGATACCGACATGCGATGGGATCCAAACGAATGTAATCACGCGTTCCCGCCTTCGCAGCTTATGCGCAATCAATCGGCACTCGTTAACAATAATGTGATCCAACACATGGTCCTTGCTATTAAATGAGTCCAGCGTTCTTCTACTATCCACAAAGAAAAATGCATCTTTATAAATATTTTCAATCTTTCCAACTGCCGTCAATATTGCCCACAGCACAGCCTGTGTCGATGAAATATTATCCCACTGCTTATGGTGACCACGCCACTCGCAGTGAACTGTCTGATGATAACCCCACTGATCCATCGCAGTAGACATGAGCAATAGCAAGGCGTGGTAGACTTTATTTTATGACCATATCTTGCTCTAAGTTGACCTGGTTCATACAGCCTCTTATTCATACAAAGGGGATCTACATCTACATCAATCTCCTGATCTTCACATGGTGGCACTTTGGGGGATGTCTGAAGCGAATAATAATCCTTCAAGCTACAATAGTCAATACCATTTTCCAGCTTCTTCGTATATCCTCGCTTGCCTTGTCTATAAAAAGTCATGATATTATTTATTTAGACCGCTGACCACATCTCTCACTAATTTCTTTCCACTGGTCTCTCTCATTAACCTGATGGCTGTTGTGACATTAATCTCGCTTATTCTCTGTGTAATACTTTGCAATCCTGTCTCTGTTCTCATTATGTCTATCCTAGCATTTCTGACACCAAAGCCCTTATTGTACCGATGTAGACTAGCCAGAGGCACCCCAGCACCTATCCTTGCACCATGTTCAGCCTCTGTTTGACCGAATGTACATACCCAGATATTTGTGTCAACACCTCCACTGGTTTGTTGTTTAGGGTAAACGTCACGTTATTTCTTTCTTTACTTTGAAACTTCGTTTTTTCTTCATTAATGACCAGTCCCAATGTTTGAGCAAGACTAGAAATCTGTCAATGGCTGTTGGTAAACGCCGTGGTGTGGTTCCTTGTATCAATATATCATCTGTATATATAATTGGCTGAACGCCCTGAGGATATTTTTCTGAAGCTCTTCTGTTCATTGGAGTTATTATCTTAAGAGCACTGGAATTAATACACCTTGTGCAGTATCCAATTCAAACTTTTCTCCGAAAAACAGATTTGAAACCATACACAAGCTTTCCTATCTGTCAGATAGTCAACATTACATCTCAGCAACTTTCCTGTTACACCTAGTTTTGTCAATTCATATAGAATCACTTCCCCATTAGCTTAATCAAAAGCTCCCGTCAAATCAATAAACAATACACTTTTCAGCATCATTGGATAAACACTGAATTGCACAGTCTGATGTTCCCATTCTCTTCATTTAACCGTACAAATAACAGAACAGTTTATCTTCAAATACGTACATTAGTCTATCTAATAATATTCGCGCCATCATTTTATACGCACAGGAAGTCAGAGATACAGGTCTGTAACCCCCAGATGATTAGGGAATAGGTATTATAATAGCTTTCTTCTAGGCCTTCGGTAGTCTACCCTACGAGTAACTCGTGTTAAATAAGTCTATAATAGGGCTATTCTTCATGCTCGCTAATGAATTTAGATCATATGTTAGTTCATCTTCCCTTGGTGCAGTGTTTTTCCTTCTTTTGACTGCATTTGGAAGCTCGTATGTAGTTCTATTCTGATAAGATCCTGCAGTAATGTTTACGGATGAAACAATCTGTCCCTTTCTTTCGGTTTCCCAATCAAACGAAGCGCCACGAGTGCTTTGCGGTATTGAAACCAGAGATGATTTTGCGCATTTCTGAAGATGTTAGTTTGCCTCATTTCGTTTACATGATACCATATTTCTGTGAGACTTTAACTTTCCTCAATATTTTGCGCAAACTCTGACCAATACTTTTCCCTTCCCTTTTTTCTCTCCTCACATCTTTGACAGGTTAAGGAGTATATCCTTCTCTTCTTCCAGCCTGCCTCCTTTAGCCCACTCCCTGTATGCCACCCTTAACATCTTTAAGTGTTTTATCAGTGCAGTATCTGTTTTTCCTTGCTCCGTGTTTTTTCTCCTGTCTGTGTGACCTAACCTTTGTAGGCTAGATCACACAGACCTACGGGTGTGCAATAACTAAACCAGTCGTCCATATTGTCAGTAAACAGTTCTTTGTCGCTTGTGTCTAAAGTAAACCTTTTTCCTTGAAATTTAACTTTTTTTGTACTTAAAATTAACATAATATATAATGCCGAATGATCACTAAGTAGTTCACTTGCTACTTATTTTTTTCCTTGAATCCCCT
>NW_028234403.1:51240068-51250068 GCF_977035675.1 Penaeus japonicus
TTAACAACCACAGATCTTAGTTTCAATAAAAAAAACAAAAAAATCAGATTTCTTGTTGTTATACCCAACTTATGCACCTGACTGGAACCTTTGGGCAAAGCACAATATCCCAATAATCATTTTACTGTGAAATAATTATCAAGTGCACATCTAGATTTTTCAACTTGGTTTTAGGGTCCTGATACTGTCTCTAGACATGATCTTTAAAAGTTGTACTTTTTCAGATGTTTAACTATCCTCAAGGTAGAAATATAGAGCCAAACTAAATACAGGCTTATCTAATATAAATCAGCCTATTGCAGTATGGAACAAAAAATATCCTTGCCCAAACATTAGATCCTAGGAATATATCATATATCATATTAGCTACCCAAAACAGTTTAAAATATGCATGGTGGATAGGTGATACACAGCTTGGGGTAATAGCTCTACATTATCTGTACACACCATGTACTGTATTATCTATAGCACATTCATATCCACTGACAGAAAAGAGATATCTATCTGCCTATCTGCCCACTTCTATTAACTCACTTATTCGCAGGGCTGTATTAACAACTGTGAAGACCCCTCAAAAATAATATCTCTATCATTATTGAGTGCTGTCAGCTGTGACGAGTGTCTTTTAAGTATGTATACATTGTGTTTTTTAGGGACATGTATTATCTGCAGTTTATTTACTCCATGTTGTGGGGGGCTCCTTTTGCATGGAGTCCTACCAACTCCTCTTTAATCTAGTCCTGTTTGTTGTCCAGGCACCTATACATTGGTGTATCAGTTATCATTTTTATACCTTCAACAGGAATTTTTCTATCAATGTAAACATTCACATAACTATATGATGATGAGTATGACTGAGTTTGCATATGGAGCTTTCAAGAGGATTAACTCAGGGGAATGAAACCACTTCCCAATAAAGTAATTATAAAAAGCAATATATCTTATGTATATTTACCAAAGGTTCCTACGGAATCAATATGGAATGTTAAGACTGGTTTTACAGTGAAAATGTTTTTACAGTGAAAATGTTCTAAAGTTACAAAAGGAATAGAATAATAGAGAATATGCATATAGTTTATTTATTCATTTGCATGACAAGATATATATATATTTTTTTATTACACATAATAGAAATAAATGTAAAAAATATCTTACCCAGTGTGCGATAGTTCCCAAAAAATACTTACTGGCTAACGTTGTTTTATCTCTTCCGCATATCACTATGATCCAGTCCTTTTCTATGGCTAGCTTACATCCTAAAGTTCCAATCTGTGCTAGACATGCTGAAAAGATCACTCCTGCCTGTATAGCAGCAGCAATATTACTATAAACACATATACCAACTGATTTAGGGAAGGCAGGTATAGTATCCTGTTTCTGATGAATTTAAATTGAAATAATGTATGATGTCTTTTGAGTCTAAAATAAGTAGCTTAGCTAATATGAAAAATATATTAGTAATGACATATTTGGACATGACGATTTGAACTGCATATTCACAGTCTGGCAACTGAGTAATTAGAACTGCGAGAAAATGTTTCAGTAAATATTATACTTTCCACTCACCTCTGCTAGAACTAAGGACCATCCATCCCAAGCAGTGAAATAGTGACGCTGTGTTGTAATAACTACTAGAAGAGCAGCACAAATGCAAACCATGAGATTCTGGACACTCAGACTTATCTGAGCCGCTGAAGTAAGAATAAACAAGAAGCTCACATTAAATAATTCATGCATCAAATATTAAAGCATGTCTTAAGTGTTCCTTGTGGATAACTCTATTATGTAAAATAAAAATGTTTAATATAAAAATCCTTAAAACCTTCCAGCAAATATATAAGAAACATCATATATCACATACTTCTGAGTCTTGAGTTGGTGTCAACCCATCGACCAACAGGGGCTCCACACAGAATGACGGTTACAGCGAGTGCAGCTCCATAAACTGCTGCCAAACGAAGGGATCCTGGTGTGACCTGTTTGTTGTGGTGAATGATGTATACTATGGCTAATCAAATATAGGTAATATCAAATGACTTGTTCTTGTAAGTATATAAAGTATTTTTGAAACAGAAAAAGATCCCCAAAGAGAATGAAATGAATATAGAAGCAAAATTAACCAAATTAAGTTAACAAGGTAAAAGGATAAGAAAAATAAACTGATGTAGAGGTAAATATATAAATACACAAACTACAATACTGCTTACTTCCAGCAGAAAGAGACCTCCAGCAAACATCCACATGCGGTCACCCCAGGAAGAAAGGAAGTGTGAAGCATACACTTGGAATTGTGCCGTCTTTATGAAGCTGCAACAGGTTTTCTTTCTTTCAGTTCCCTCCTCACTGCCTTGAAAAATAATTATAATAATTGGATGATCTGCAGTGTGAATTATGTCTTTTGATATTACACAAGAGAATCCTTTGTTGAGATAAAATATATTTCATTGTTTACTACAATTTTTTAAAAATTAAATTCATGACATTCCTATACCAAATTTTTAACAGATATCAATACCTATATTGATATCAATATTTTATGATATCATTATACTAGTAATTTCTAGTTTCATCAAATGTATTGACACTTCATTTACCCATTGCAGATGGGGATAGATTTGCTTGCTTATGAAATTTAATACAATTATTTTCTTCTGCAGTGTAGGCATTATTAATCTGTAAATCACTGACTAGTACTTAGGTATCCACATCAGGTGATGGTGGCTTATCATTGGTAATTTCCTTTCTCGTTTATCCTAAGTCATTGATCAGGCCTTAAAATAGTATTTATTGTTTGATAGAGATAAAGAAACTATTATCTTTCTTTCTTTCTCCCTAATTCCTGAGTAATTTTTTAAAGTTTACACCTCTAAGAGTGAGTGAGTGAGGAAAAAGTATAGAATGAGGAGAAGAGAGATTGTGTGGAGATGATGGAAAGAGAAGAAAAGAGAGAAAGAGGGTGAGGGGAGGAAAGAGGAGGGCATAGTGAGAAAAAGGAAGGAAGGAAAGAAGGAAGGAAGGAAGAAAGAGCGAGAGAATGAATTAGAAAGAGAGAGAGAGAGAGAGAGAGAGAGAGAGAGAGAGAGAGAGAGAGAGAGAGAGAGAGAGAGAGAGAGAGAGAGAGAGAGAGAGAGAGAGAGAGAGAGAGAGAGAGAGAGAGAGAGAGAGAGAGATACTGATATAAAGACTGATACCAATTATACCACAGATACTGATATTTTATTTGTCCCTAGTTCCTATATGGTACAACGAAAAGATTTTGCACACTTACCTCCTTCTGTATTAGCTCCTGTTTCACCGATTGCTCCATTATTTTCTAAATTATCCATATTCCTTTCTAACCCACCCGGATCTTCCAGCTTCTTGTAGGACTCCTTGGGAACCTCGTCAGATGCTGAGCTATTGACATCATTAGGTGATGAAACTTCCATGGATGTAACTGTCATCTTGAGAGATACTTATATGACCTGGAAACAAAAGACATCTCTAATACATTGTCGGAAGTCTCACCTCCTAGTCATACTTCTTAAAAATGTAATCTCTGGCAAGAGTAGTATCTATATATAATATATATATATATATATATATATATATATATTATATATATGTATATATATGTATATATATATATATATATATATATTATATATATATATATATATATATGTGTATATATATATGTATATGTATATATATATATATATATATATATATATATATATATATATATATATATATATATATATTATATATATATATGTTCTATATATATATATATACACACGCAGTTTTTTCTCCCACAGTATAAAATTCAAAATGAATGTTGTGATAATCTAATTAAATGTTAATCTTTTTCAAGTCTGTTATCACTGTCAGAAATTATTGAATTAGTATTACTACTATATCATTGTAATCTTTACAATCATTACTAATGATAAGGGTAATTATAATAACAGCAGTAATATAACTAATACTGTCAGTAATGGAATAATAAATATAGTATTATCTTTATTATTATTACCAAGATCATTATGATCCTTATTTTTATTATTGATATCAGTATCATCATCATTACCATAATCATTCACTATCATTGTTATTACCTATCATTATCATCATAATTATTGGATCAATTACTAATAATTATCATTATCATTATCACTATTATAATCATTATGATTGTTATTGTTGTTGTTATGGTTATTCTTATTGTCATTTGGGGTATCACAATTACAACCACCAATAAAAAAAATATAAACACAAAGAATGATAATGATGATGATAAAATAATAATGATAAGAGAGAGAGAGAGAGAGAGAGAGAGAGAGAGAGAGAGAGAGAGAGAGAGAGAGAGAGAGAGAGAGAGAGAGAGAGAGAGAGAGAGAGAGAGAGAGAGAGAGAGAGAGAGAGAGAGAGAGAGAGAGAGAGAGAGAGAGAGAGAGAGAGAGGAGGAGAGAGAGAGAGAGAGGAGGAGAGAGAGAGAGAGAGAGAGAGAGAGAGAGAGAGAGAGAGAGAGAGAGAATGGGAGAGAATGAGAGAAAGAGAATGAGAGAGAGAGAGAGAGAGAGAGAGAGAGAGAGAGAGAGAGAGAGAGAGAGAGAGAGAGAGAGAGAGAGAGAGAGAGAGAGAGAGAGAGAGAGAGAGAGAGAGAGAGAGAGAGAGAGAGAGAGGGACAAAGAGAGGTTATAATTATAATTACTATAATCATTATGATTGTTATTGTTGCTGGTATGGTTATTTATATTTGCATTTGGGGTATCACAATTACAACCATCAATAATAATAATAAAAATATAAGAAAATGATAATGATAATGATAAAACAATAATAATAGTGAAAACGTAATGATGAAAACAAAAATAATTATAATTATAATCATTATTATCCTCACAATAACCATAATCATAATATTCCTTGTAGTTATCATAACAATAATAATCACTATTACCATCATTAATATAATAATCATAGCAATAATAATAATCAACATTATCCTTGATATCATCATTATCATTATCATCCTAATTTTTATTTCAAAGGGAGGGTGGATAGATTCCTAGTCAAATAAATGATTGAATAAATATATAAACAAATTAATGATTGGGTGGATAGTTGGATGGGGTACATCAATGGGTGGGTGGGATGAAGGATGGATAGATAGTTGTCAAGGATGATTGAATGGATAGATAGAAGGGAGGATGGACAGATGGATAGATTCATGGATAGATGGATGGATAGATGAGTGGACGGACGGAAGGTTGGATAGATGGACGGATGGATGAACGGATGGACAGATGGATGGATGGATGAATGGATGGACAGATAGACAGACAGACAGATGCACAAGTGCAAGGATAGTTGAATGGATAGGTAGATAATAGATGGATAGATCTATAAATAAATAGATAGATAAATGAATGGATGGGTGGATGGATGAATGGATGGATGGATGGATGGACAGATGGATGGACGGACGGATGGATGGATGGATGAATGAATGAATGGGTAGATGGATGAATGGATGGATGGATGGGTAGATGGATGAATGGATCATAAAGATGGCTGGAGGCATAGAATACAGGAATTTACACGGATCGAAATGGGGATAAAGTGAGCGAGCGAGAGCGAGCGAGGCCATTTGACTTTGACAAGTTTATTGAGACTAGTGGTTACTTACATCTCAAAAGGATGAGGTAACATAGGTTATCCTCACCCCAATCTTATTCTCTTTGGGCTCACATATGAGAGAGCAAGAGAGAGAGAGCGAGTGAGAGAGAGAGAGAGAGAGAGAGAGAGAGAGAGAGAGAGAGAGAGAGAGAGAGAGAGAGAGAGAGAGAGAGAGAGAGAGAGAGAGAGAGAGAGAGAGAGAGAGAGAGAGAGAGAGAGAGAGAAGGAGAGGAGAGGAGAGAGAGGGAGAGAGAGGAGAGAGAGGGAGGGAGAGGAGAGAGAGAGAGAGAGAGAGAGAGAGAGAGAGAGGGAGAGAGAGAGAGAGAGAGAGAGAGAGAGGAGAGGAAGAAGAGAGAGAGAGAGGAGAGAGAGAGAGAGAGAGAGAGAGAGAGAGAGAGAGAGAGAGAGAGAGAGAGAGAGAGAGAGAGAAGAGAGAGAATCTTCAAGGCATTGTAACCTTGGAATATCATAAACAGCGCGAGAGTGCCCAGGCACTAACACAGCCCTCGTGACAAGGCATAAGTCTACACCCAATCCTCCTTTCTCTCCTTCCGTCTCTAATCCTTAATGCCCTCGTAAACATCCTCGTAAAATAAACTAGCATGATTAACAGTTTTTCCTTCTCTCCTCTCACCCATATCCTGCCTACTCTTAATACCTTATTAAGATATTACTCATATGTGCATATATTTTCGATTGTTTGTACAGCAATTTCATCTATGATCTCTTATTCTCCACTTTTTTTCCTTTCATTTACAGCCTTACGCAGCATTTTTCTCTTTTTTTCGTGAACAATCTCATATTATTTAAGTGCTAGTCACGCAATCCTCTGTCCTCTTAGTTCAAGTCGTTATCAACATAGCCGCATCTCAAGTATTCATTAGATAGGGTTTAATGATGCAGCATAACCTTGATAAACACACACACACACACACACACACACACACACACACACACACACACACACACACACACACACACACACACACACACACACACACACACACACACACACACACACACACACACACACACACACACACATATATATGTATATGTAGAAACAGATAGATAGACAGATTCCCTAGTTTTCACGATGTTTCGGTGCCAATATAAAATATTCTATGCATATCGCAAGTTTTATTATCATTACTTTATTCCACTTGAGAAGGACTCTCTTATCTAGATCTCGAGAGAAGAAAACCCAAGGTCGTAAGCAAAATCGTTTCACTGCCGGCAGATAAGGGGCAGGGGGCGGGCCGATGCTCCATTTCGTGTTTACTATCAACTGAAGGTGGGGCGGATTAAGTGGTCGAATCCCAACGATGCGTGATTATCATTGTGATATGTATCCTATGTTAATACATGCGATAACATAGATATCAAGATATAATACAATGCGAACATATAAATGTTTTCATGTTATTTGAATCAATTATTTCCACTTAATATAAAAAGACCATTTTTATCCACTGTTGCGTTGTAATGACATTACTAATTTTCTTCAGTGCACTAGTTATTTAGCCTTGGGACGAGAGACCGAAACAAGAGTTGTCTTTTTTAAGGATCTGTGTCCACATTGCGGACAGTTTTTTTGTTGTTGTTTTTTTCGTTTCACTGAAATTTTATTCGCAAATGTTTTCTTCCTCAATGTAGAAATTAGTTTTGTCTTGAAGCTGATATGCACGACTATTGGTAAATATCTACTTTCTCTCTGCTATGCAGAGGAATATTGCAATGTAATTACAATTAGTATTAGATAACACTGCCAAATGTATGCCACTGTTCCATGTTTATTTAGCCTATAATATAATGTTATCAGATGAGATGTAATCCCATTTGAATATGAGACCAGTTTCTCTCCCATAATTCTTGGAGAACTGTAAACTGATTTAATACATATAATTTCCCTTTCTTTATTGTACCAATGTATGGCCGGGCATGTGTGTAGAGTCGATGCATATTTTTCTTTATTATTTACATAAAATAAGCATGTAGAAAACATTCAAATTGTAAACAAAATAATTCAAAACATATATAATGAAATTTGTATTCTAATTCACCATGGAAAGAATCACATAAAAATGATAACCGTATACTTGCATACATATATAATATCTATATATACACATACATACATACATATATATATGTATATATATATATATATATATATATATATATATATATATGTATGTATATATATATATATATATGTATGTATATATATATAATATATATATATAAATATATATATATATATATACACACTACATATATGTGTGTATACATATCTATTTACTAATGGTTTTACAATATAATTGTCCGTCCTTGTTCAAATCAAAATGTGGATGCAGAGCAAACTTATATGGGAAACTTTTTTTTAATCTAGATCTCAATTACGTATCACATTGACTATATTCTGAAAGAAAAACAGTAAACAATATGGATAAAGTTTCCCCACTGACACTGTACATACCGATAATACTGAACACATCAGCTTAAGTTAATTATACAAGAACTACTTTCGCTCACTCCTATTCAACAGCCGAAAAAGCACTAGTTAGTGAGGTGCCTACCGCATGTATGACAGAGGCAGCGACAAGACGCTAATCAGAGCCAGGGACAAGTCTGTTGTTGAATCGGCAGCATGAGGTCGGGAGGTTCACGTTTACACCACGTGGAACGAGGCGGCGAGTGACATGGGATGGCGTCATCATGTTATGGTAATTTGATGACGCTACAATTCGCCGAACGTACATTCAATAAAATATCGTTCAACAGACGGTCGAGTGTCGAAGGTTCTCTCCACTTCATTACATTACAGCTATTATCCCATGAATTTACAAGCTAGCTTCATTTTCTGTCACTCAGTCGAACAAGAATGTTTACAAACAACCATCGATCCAAATATAATTCATACAACATCAAGTTGTTCTCCCTTTCTTCAGTCTTTTGAACTATGAATGAGAAAATGGATAGAGAGAGAATCTGGGATAGAGGGTTGAGAATCGAAGAATCGTGAGAATTTTGGGGCAAAGAAATGAGGGAGAGAAAGGAAGAGGGGGAGAAGAAACAAGGTTTAAGAGGATGAGAGGATGTAGGATGAGAGGGAACGGGGGAGCATGGGAAAAAAAGAGCAAGGATACGAAGAAAGGAGGAAAGGGGGGGGGGGGGAGACGGGGAGGGAGATCATATGTTCTTTATTTCAGATTCCTAAATTTCACAATTTTCTAATAAAAACATTTTAAACGTCATAGCCTTGTTCCATGGATACCTTGGCGCCGACAGGCTACAGTTTGCACTAATCAATTTTCTCTCTCTTATCACACACACAGACAAACACAAATAAACAAACACACACACCCCACACCCACTCTCTCTCTCTCTCTCACACATACACACACACACACACACACACACACACACACACACACACACACACACGCACACACACACACACACATATATATAACCTTGAGTTCCCACTATTCTCATGATCTATAATCAAGTCTATCAATACTTTGTTCTACAGTCAACGTTTGAAACTTTTCCTTCGACATACTACATTTCGTGATTAATATTTTTTATCCTAATTGCTATCTACCTTTCTAAATTATATTTAATCAGAAACGATAATATAACTATTTTTTGAACACGTCTGTGTCTGTTAAAAAAACAACAACAACAACAGGTAATTACTAAGCCTATTTGTGCAAATTATTAATTTCTCTCTCTCTCTATCAATGCATATATATATACACACATATGTATATATATATATATATATATATATATATATATATATATATATATATATATATATATATATTATTATATGTATGTATATATATATATATATATATATATATATATTATTATATATATACTATTATATTATATATGTATATATATATATATATATATATATATATATATATATATATATATATATATATATATATATACACACACACATACATATATACTGTATAAGTACTTTCCCCTTTCCCTTTTTCTTACAGCATAACACAGTATCAAACGCTTATCTGGTTCATTTCTGTGAGAGCGATCACTAATAGAGGACACTAGAGTTTCATTCACATCTGATACACAAGACATTGAACACAATAGTTGCAAAAAAAGGGGGGAGTGGATTACACGCAGACTGAAAGATATCAGAGGTGTACGTCCGCCTTGCGCCGCTTCCCAATGCTGACTCCCAGACCGTCTAGCTCAGCCTGGCATCATGGCACCCCTGGTCATAGTAAAGGCCGGCCGCTCTCACAAAGGGTCGCTGTGTCTCTTGTCACGTGGAACACGCATGGGGCTGGCG
>NW_028234403.1:51260068-51267568 GCF_977035675.1 Penaeus japonicus
ACACAATATGGAAATCTTTCCTGATTATTGAAGTTTTATCTTTCTACAAGTGAATCAGAGCCAAATGAGTCCAATGGTTTGTTTCCTCTTGGAGAGTTGCTAAAATGACCCACATTGTAAACTTGTGAGACACTGTCGTTACCTGATGTTGAAGGGTGTTACAAGGTCAGGGTTTCATAATGACATTGTCTACTAATTGGACAGACTGCTAATAACTGGATTCCTCGTCATTATCAATTTTCTATCCAATGACCTTAGTTAAGCATGTGTCACCTTTTTCCTACAGTGGGATCTTGATATGCAAAGCCAAAACATCTCTGAGTAATTATCAGATCCCACTTCTCTCTTCTCAGAATTATTTGCTTCAAATGACACTGTGGCATGACATGTACATGCAGCAACATTCAAAATGCCTTCCCCAGAAGTCCAAAGGTCTCTCTCATAAAACTGTTAATCTGTTTTTGGAACCTAGGACATCAACATGTATGGTAAACAGCCTGTCTCTGGAGTATAAGAGTCTGTCTTTGGAGCCTGAGAGACTGTCTATTGAAACTGAAAGTTTTTATCTAAATGAATGTCGCATGAATCATGTTGCCCTCAATGTGGATATAGTTGAAGGGATTCTGGATACTCTTAGTCAATACTAGGATCTTCATCATATATCACTTGTTCAATGATAAACAAAAATGTGTTGGTAGTGAAGCTTGATACTGCCAGCCCTGTAATGAACACAAAAAAAGAATTAGCTGTCAATTACACAACCAGATTACTGATACTTGTCTTTCATCTTTCCTGATTTTTTAATACCTTCTGTACTCACATACAATCCAGAGTCTCGTCATTGTTAATAATAATAATAATAATAATAATAATAACAATAACAATAATAATAATAATAATAATAATAAGTTATATTCTGAAATTTGTATGTTTAGGCTCTATCAATGCTGCAGGTGACTAAAATTGTAGTATTGGGTCCAAATCAGCTCATTATTTTCTTTATACTCAGTGTGATAGAAGTATTGTTGTGTTCTGGAAAGACAAAAAGCAACTTCATTTTTTTCATATTCGTGTACTGTTGTGAATGAATACAAAAGATATATCCATTCACAATGAAGATAACATGAAGAGGTAGGGAACAGGAAGTAAACCTGCTCTTGACAGTGAATGCCAAGGTATAAGAGATCCCTACTAGCACAGAGGCACATTGTAGACAATGGGCATGATTTGAGTCACCTTCCTCTCCTCGTTCTGCCTGCAAATCCTTCACTGCCAATACTCTAGAGCAAGAGCTCAGCAACTTGCTGTGTGCCATCACTCTAAAAGATTGGGCTTGCTAGAGACCGTGGATGGGTGCATTCAAGGGTCTCTCTCCGGCTGGTACTAGGAGAAAGTGGTGCCACCTATGTTTTGGAATTTATGTGAAACCTATTTTGCTTAATATTATGGCAATCATAATAATCATGATTGTAATTGTCATCATCACTCGCTTGTTATTCCTAGTAGAATAATTATGTATGTCATGATGCCCGCTGTCAGGCCAAAAACTCCTGTGCCATATATGTCATGACACCCGTCTGTAATGGGTTATGAAAGTTAAAAGGGAAAACCTGAAAGAACTCTGGAAAAAAAAATCAGGGAAAACTCAAAACATTAATGAAAATTTCTTCACTTCAGATCAACATGGATTCATGTATGCCAATCTTCAATAGCCATGAGTAATCAAGCAGAGTATTCAGTGAAGAGTTTGGAGTAGATGCTATTTATTTAGACTATGGTAAAGCCTGACACTATACCAATAAAAAAATTACTTGTTAAATTGAAAGAATATGGATTTACAGGCAGAGTCCTATAACTAGCTGAATAGTTTAACTAGCTAATAGATGGATAAGAGGAGAGGATTATGAATGGACAAGTGTGAATATTGGTAGTGTCCTGGTTCCATCTAATTTGTAGTTTTTGTACAAGCTGTCTGCTTATACTAAATTTCTGAAGAAAGTGATCTGTGTAAGTGGAGCAAATCATGGCTATTATTCATGTTGATAATGTAAAAGTGTCAGTCAGAGAGGGGTGACTTTATAAAGCTGAATATAGTTCATGAAGTAAAGGACTTAAGATGCAATAAAAAGTGTACAACTGAAGCTAAGAAAGTTACAGCAATACTGAGAAAAATAGTTAATCTTCAGACAACTGGTTAAGGAATAATTCCACACAAAGAATTTACATCCATAATCACTTGGAATGTGTCTAACTTTCATATACTCTTTAGCAAGAAGAAGATATGAAAGCTTTAGAAGATTTCTGTTAAAGAAATGAGGAATTTGGACTACAGTGAAAAGATAAGATGCTGGGTATGATTATACTGAAAGAGAGAAGGTTAAGGGTAGATTTAAAATCACATCTGGAAAGAACATGAATAGTGAAGCTTTCTTTTACTATATAGAACAAACTCCCTAAATGTGAAGATGTTAAAATAAGTTCAAATAAAAAATGAGACAGATATGGACAATCCACTCTAGAAACAGATATCACTTAAACAAAAAGCCCAGTAATATGATACTGATTATCACTGATATTAGTAATGCTATCTGGGGGAGATAATCAGATTATCACAATGCTGCATGGGAAAAAATAGTTCCAGTAGCTTTAATAAAATAATCTCAAATTTTATATTTCATCTGGAATTATACCATTACCTTTTTTTTGCCAGTTAATCTTATTTTACTTTGAATGTATACCATGTATTTATTAATGCTCATCCATTTAGACCTTTATGTTTGATTAGGGGAGAGTTTACTTACTATGTAATAATAACAGAGGTCCAATGAAATGTCTCAAAGAATTACTGAGAATATATAGTAGTCTTAGTACTGCTGCTTCCATAACAAACATCTGAAAAAAAAACAGTAATAGTGTTACTTAAATTTGAATGTTAAGTGGTGTGCATGTAGCTGCATTAAGGTTAAATGTAGTAATAGATTACTCATCTTATTATTACAGTTGTTTACTCATGCTAATTAGGATATCTACATCTTGATATTGTTATCAGAGTTTGCCGCTTTCCTGTTTAAATTTCCGTTTTATATTTGTTAACATTAACACTAAAAACTTTTGTCATTATTTGATGTTGAAGTACATCAATTGCCCAAGATTTCAGCTGCCCTACGCTAGATCCCCTTTTCATCTTTAATAAATGATTCTAGTCTCCCGAAACGTGTTTGACATTTTACAAACTACGTTGACAATGTCCTGCTCGTCCGAACCCGCTCATGATACTTCATCATAGGTGATCCACATCCTATCAAACAATCATATATATATGAACGATTCATAAATCATGTAAATCTATAAAAAAAAATATATGTATATGCCGATATCGTAAACTTAGGACATTTCTTCGGACCATAGATATTAGTTCAAACGCGAGTGTCGTTCCGCCCTGACACAATCGGACGCGATATTCCTCTGTCAACAAATCCCGAATCAGCTGAGAGGGAGTAGACCTCAAAAGTGGTTGTTGTGGACTGTGTTTCACTATGTGCCAATGACAAAATGGGAACTTTTAAGGATCCAGCGAGGCCTGTAGGAGGTAAGATGTTGTGCGCGATGTGTTTTTTTTGTTAGTGTGTTAACGAAGTGATCCAGGCTTTTGAATTTGGGTATAACCTTGTGGTTGTAACTTTTCAAAGGGTAAGAGGTTGTGATGTGTTGTTTTGTTCTAAAAAATCATTTGCTTGATGTGTTTTGTGACGTCTGTCTTTGTGAAAATTGATCGGTGTAAGTTAGCTTGTCACTGTGATGTGATAGTTGTTATAACTTTAGCTTGTGAAATACTGTGAATAGGAAGGTTATATTTTTAAAAGTTTGATGCAGACAATAAATATACACCAAAAAGGTATGAACATATACAACTACACTTAATTGTATACTTACATGCTATTTCAATTCACTTTGATAACAGTGCCTATCGAGTAACACAGGGTGAAAACTTCAGAATGAACTGTTCAGTCATGTAGAAGTTTGAAGATTTTCACATTTAACCCATTGCGGACGGGGGATAGATTCGTTTGCCCAGTCTTCAGGATGGGTTTTATTTCAGAGTTAGGCAGCTTGAAGCAACATAATTTGAATCTTACCACCGTCTTTCAGTCACTCATTATAAAACTAAAGCCATTTTTGTGTTTTATTGCATTTAGAGACTTATATGTGCCATATGACAGGCTCTATTGATGCTGCAGTTGACTAAAATAGTAGTATGTGATCCATATCAGCTCATTATTTTCTTTATACTCAGTGTGATAGAAGTATTGCTGTTTTATGGGAGGTCAAAAAACATCTTTATTTTTTCGTATTATTGTGCTGTCATGAATGAATACGAAACATATAACCACCTACAATGAAGATAAAATGAAGAGGAAGGAAAGATGAAGGAAACCTGTGTTTGTGACTGTGAGTGCCACAGTAAAAAGCATCCATATTGGCACAGAAGCATAGTTTAGACATGGTATGGTTTGAGTCACCTTCTTCTTCTTGTTTTGTCTGCAAATTGGCAGTGCTTTAGAGCAAGAGGTGGTCAGCTTGCTGTGTGCCATTGCTCTCTAAAGACAGTGCTTGCTAGAGACTGTGGATGGGTGCCATTCAAAACTCTCTCTCCTGCTGGTGCTAGAAGAAAGTGGCTTTGGATGTTAGGTTCGCTTAATATTACGGTAATTATAGTAATTATGTCTGCAATTGCATTCATCACTCACTCCTTACTCATAGTGATCCCAAATCCCTGAATGTCATTTTGTCATGACACTCGTCGTCAGACCAAAGCTCCTGTGTCAGGTATGTCATGACACCAGTCCGCAATGGGTTAATACACCCTCTTTGACAAGCTTTTGCTGGGAGGCCTGTATTCCTGACAAAGACCAACCATCTAAGACTATATTTGGGCAAGATAGAACTTGTAGACTTCCTTGCTAGTATTTAATCATATATTATGGATTTGTTAACTTTTGACAAGGTACCACACCACTTGGTTGAAACTTAAATCTGATATTGAGATTTTCTACTGTTAATGAGATGAAAAATTATTTTAGTGAAAATAAATATTGGCCTTCCTTTTACCAAAAAAGGAGGGTTACTAATGGGGGAACTATTTGCTTGTGTTAGTGTATTTTATATGAGTTGATGATAGCTTTATTTTAAGGATATCATTAAGTTTATATTAAGTATGCAGAATTCGTAATTTTTCTTTTCTGTAATCCATGGAATCCGAATATGTTGTATTTGAGAGCCTTAACCCTAAGTGGCACTCAGGCTCCTCGCACACACACACACACACACACATATGTACATATACACATTTTTCAAAATCAGGTTACATATGAAATAGCGGAACAATTAATAACCAAAACTGATGAATATTCAATATGAAATTAAAAAATGAAAGATAAAGAAATATGTTTATTTTGATCTTATGATATAGTAGAGGAAAAATTGCAATAATGGCTAATGTATAAAAGTACAGTGGTTGTATAATGAACTCCTGACAATGAGTGTATAGTGAGTATACAAACCTCATTTGAGAGGTTAGAAGAGGTTAAAACATGAAAGACTACTTACTGGATGAATAACAGGTTTAACATTGATTTTCAAATTAACACCTTTATTTAAAAAAAAGGTACATTCACTGTAATTTACTATTCATGTGTGATTCTTTTTTCCAACTAGTATTTATTTACCTAACCTGTAGGATTTTGTAGGTTTTAGGCTTTGCCTAATTTTTACTTTATTTTGCCCAAATATACAAATATGCCCAAATATGAGGCAAAGTTGAGGTCCAGGCACAAAGGGATGGTACCCCGAGAGGCAGATTATGGCCCCTAATATGTTCTCCTGAACCATGAAAATGTCAAAGTTTCTAGATCATGCAATCATATAAGGCATTTCTGCTGTATGCTAAAGCTGGGTTATATTGTGTTAATCAGGACTGCTTATGCCTGTGTCCACAATGACCTCATTGATGACTGAGTGGGATGTGTTGGAATCTAACCATTCCATGGTCGATTCCTCTTCAGCTCTTCATCAGAATCATAACTGTTGTGCCCTGTTTATCGCTTGTGTATAATTTAGACTTATAACCAGGTATTACCATATTTTCTGTATGGTATTATTGTTAGTGTTACATTTCAGTGTTTATTTTAAACAATACAGAAACTAAAAAGACTTATAATCTGCATTTGTATTTAAATGTAATTGTCTTGACAGAGTCCTCTTTTAGCACCTTATGAGGCTTTTAATTGATTTCTTTTTATAGATGTCCTTTGTTGTATAGCAGGTGTTTAGGATTTTTACAATTAAGATCCTATTATGAGAGAAAAGTTATTGTATGATCTAGATGGTAGTTGTTCAAGAAAAGATTTGAAGACAGGTATGACAGTTACAATGATTCTTTCAAGTATATTGAAGATGTTGACATTAAACATGGGTATATCAATGGTATATGGTTGCAAGAATTCCATATAGAAAACTTAATATCTTATTTGGACCTCATATACAATACATTTAGTGAGATAATCACTATCACTGAATATCAACACACGATGCCAATTAAACATGATATATTTTATTGTTTTTCACTTTTCACTACTTCATACCATGTTATTTTTTTCTTATTTTACTTGTAGATTTACATTATCATCTACATTATTCTCTGGGTATGGATTGCACACCTGTATCCTGAATGTCAGTTAGGTATATTCAGGCAGTAGATGTTTCTCCTGTTGTTAGACTAGTATATTTATTTTTCCATATTTGTTTCTGTCTTGTCAATTTGAAGGTTGTTTTTCAAACTTCTATACGTTAGATAGAGGCATTGATGAAAGTTTTATTACGTATATTTCAGTCTGGGTTCACTTTATTTGCCGAAACATTTTCTTTGCCAATCCAATGTATTTTGAGGGTAAACATGTCTATTTCGAAGAAGCTATTTTACGCGTCCCAGACCTATGACTATTTTGCACGAGAAAACTCGTGTCCATCTTTCAAACTGAGCAATTGTTGAGAAGACTCGTTGCTTGGACCGATTTTATTCAAAGCTTTCTCGGATATATCTGTTAACTACAGTAGAGTATACTATTTAGAAAAACTGTGAGTAGTGGTGTTAAATCGTAAGATATGTTTTAATGTGTATGCAGTCATTACAATTTACGCAGCTTATCTACAGAATGTATAGAAGAGTACGTGGGCGAGTTGTATGGGTACCAGTATGGTATTCGCTATTTTCGTTCACTTTTTTCTAAATCTGATAAAAAACTAAACATGTCATAGTTGTAAAATGACCCATTATTTGGTACTATTTGACACTTGTATTGGTATAATTCCCCCATAATAATGATCTCAATATTTTGAAATGTATCTTTGATATGACGAGTATATATATATCTCAATCTGTAAAGGCGCTACCCAGCCAACTCTTGATAGAAATGTAGGGGTATGATGGCTGGTGTAAAATCT
>NW_028234403.1:51287560-51290060 GCF_977035675.1 Penaeus japonicus
CGGAGGGGATTCATAATCTCAGTTGTAGATGCAGCGCCCCGCGGTTTCGTGAGCGCTCAATTGGCTCCTCCTCCTGGTTCGGGGATATGCTAAGTGTTTTTTCAAGCGCGCGTAAAGTCTTTTATGTATGATGGGATATTATACGTGATGTCGTATTGAATGACTGCAATATGAGACGTGGAAGATGTACGAACAATCGTCAAAGAATATTGACGTCGCTCATATTATTTAAATAAAACAATGTATGGATGATGCTTTTCAGTGGTGTTATGTATTGATGTATTATTTTTGATAGTGTATTTAGGTGACCCTTTGTATGATATTGTGTTTAGATAAATCACGGAATTGGTAATGTGTTTATATGAAACAGTCTACGGATGATATATTGAGATAAAGCAGTGAAGGACTAGTACATTTGAACAAAACGTTGACTTGTATATGATATGTATTATGCATTTAAATTAGATAAGGCACTTGAAAAATAATTGAACTTGGCTAGACAAAAGATACAACAGATGTAATTAATCGTAGTGGGCGAATCCCCGTCGGGGTTTAATATATGTTACGTAAAAAAGGCGAGCAAAAAGTGACGTTTTTTTTTTCAATCAAGATAATAACACTGACGCCAAGAGACGATTAGCACTGGCGTCAAGGGAAACGTCATTACACTGACTATTAGTGTATAATAAAAAAAAAAAAGCTAAACAAAGAGGTAATAAAGAGATAAAACACTCCTGCCAGTCAGACAACGGAAAAGGAACGAAGGGAGAACTAATCACAACACACACACAGACAAAAACAAACAAAAGACACCGGTTAACATATAAATACAAAGAGGAAAACACTGACTATTCAAACGTACACAAACAAATCAAAGCATCCCCCCCACACATACACACCAAAGAAATCCGCAATAGAACAACAAGCAAACAAATCCACAAAAAATTGCACGGAGACCTGAACAAAGGAAACAAATAAAAGCATAAACAGATAGAGACACAAAGATAAACCCGCTCTCAGAGAGAAAAAAACACTACACACACGCACACGCCCACTGGCAAGGAAAAAATCTCTAAACAGCTCAGGTAATAGTTACTGGCGTGCGAAGTGACGCCCACGCCGCCCGTAAAACTCTCGCGGTGATTGCTTGGCCTTCGATACGACCTTGACCTGACCGCCTGCCGGACCATTACCCTCCTCATCCCTGTCCTCTTCTGCTCCTTTTCCTTTTCCTTTTTCTTCCTCTTTTTCAGATTTATTTTCACCTCTTTTTTTCTACTTCTACATCTCTACCTCCCTTTTCTTCTTCTTCTCTTTCTCCTCCTCCTCCTCCTCCTCCTCTTCCTCCTCTTCCTCCTCCTCCTCTTCCTCCTCCTCCTCCTCCTCCTCCTCCTCCTCCTCCTGCTCCTTTCTCCTCCTCCCTCTCCTCCTCCTCCTCAACCTCCATGTTCCTCCCACCCTCTTGCTCCTCCTCCTGTCTCCACTGTTCCTCTCTCCTCCTCTTTCTCCTCCTCCTCCGCCACCTACCTCCTCCACCTCCTCTTCGCCTGTCCTCCTTCTCCTCTTCTTCGTGTCTCCTCTCACCGTTTCCTTCCTGCTCCTCCTCTACTCCTCTCCTCTCTTGCCCTCCGCTCTGTTCCTCCTGCTCCTCCTGCTCCTCCTGCTCCGTGTCTCCCACCCATTGCATGAGGCCGGCGGAAACGAGTAATTGCACGACCCAAGGAGCAGATTCCTCCTTGGGGTAATTTCCTGCGCATGCTGCTGCTGCAACAGTGACGAGAATAACAGCAACGATAGCTCTCTTATTAATTTTCTCCCACGCTCTCCTCCCCCTCCTCCCTCCCTCCCCCTCCTTTCCACTCCCTCCCCTTTCCCCTCTGCTCCCTCCCCCCTTCCCCTCCGCTCCCTCTTTTCCGCTCCCCCTCCTCCCCTCCTTCCCTTCTCTTCCCGACCCCACCCTTCTTCTGTGCTTTGTCTTTGTTCTGTCTTTGTGGAGGCAGGGTGAAGGAAGGCGAGGGCCCTGCGTTTTGTCTTCCTGGTCCGTCTGCGCTCTCTCCCCCCCCCCCCTCCCTCCCACCCCCCCCCCCCCCCCCCCCCTCCCCCCCCCCCCCCCCCCCCCCCCCACCCACCCACCCAACCACCCCACCCCCCCCCCAACCCCACACCCACCCCCCCCCCCACCCCCTCACCCCCCCCCCCACCCCCCCCCCCCCCCCCCCCCCCACCCCCCCCCCCCCCCCCCTCTCTCTCTCTCTCTCTCTCTCTCTCTCTCTCTCTCTCTCTCTCTCTCTCTCTCTCTCTCTCTCTCTCTCTCTCTCTCTCTCTCTCTCTCCTCTCTCCCCCTCCTCCCTCTTCTCTCCCTTCCCCTCCCCCTTTCCCTCCCCTCCCCTTCTCCCTCTCCCCTCCTCTCCCCTCCTCCCTCTCCCTCTCCCTCTCCCTCTCCCTCTCCCTCTCCCTCTCCCCTCACTCCCACTCCCTCTCTCTCCCTTCTTTTACTTGT
>NW_028234403.1:51307560-51310060 GCF_977035675.1 Penaeus japonicus
TTAAGGAAAAGATATATGACTTGCGGGTAGGCCTATGAGGTGGGAGGAGGGAAGGGGGAGGGGGGATTGTCGAGAGATGGGTGTCAATTTTCGTGTTTGTGAAGTGTTTTAGGTGATCCCCGCGGCCTCTCTGTGGGGTCTTGGATGTTGCAAGATGTTATTGCTGTGTTTTATCTTTCTCTTTTCTTTCATCCGTTCTTTCTGTGTGTCTGTTTGTCTGTTTCTTTCTTTTTTTCCTTTCTTTCCTTTCTTCCAATCTTCATTCTCCCTCCCTCCCTCCCTCCCTCCCTCCCCCCCCTCTCCCCCTCTCCCCCTCTCCCTCCCTTCCTCCCTATAACTCATCCTCACCATCTCCCTCATCTTTTTCCTAACCGTCGTCCTCTCTCACTTCTTCCCCTTTCTCTTTTCTCTTTCTCTCTTCCTTCATCTCCTCTTTCCCCCACTGTCATCTTCTCTCACTCTCCCCTTCTTCCCCTTTCTCTCTTCGCTTTCTCTATTCCTTCATCTCCTTCCTCCTCCTCCCCTCACCTTTGCTTAACTCCCCTCTACCCGTTCGTTCCGCTCGTTATCCCCCTCCATCTCCCCCCTCTCGCTTCCCTCCCTCCTCACCCCTCCTCTCTCGTCCCCACTCCAGTCCCTTTCCCTTAGGCTCTCCTCCGTGCCTGATCTATTAACCTTTGTCTCGTGAGATGGATTCATTTATCGATCGATTTGGTGCCACTCTGACCCTCCCAACCTCTCCTCCTCCTCCTCTTCTTCTTCCTCCTCCTCCTCTTCCTCCTCCTCCTCCTCCTCCTCCTCCTCCTCCTCCTCCTCCTCCTCCTCCTCCTCCTCCTCCTCTTCCTTCTCCTCCTCCTCGAGACGGACCACCCACACGCCCTTGCAGTGAAAGGTTAAGACATGGTTGTTTTGCTTGTGTGTGTGCATGCGGGCGTGTGTAGGTGTACGTGCGCCATCTTCCTCCTTTCCTTTTTCATCTCGCTCATCTTCTTCCTCTTCATTATCATCAGTCTACAGTGACAATAAAGAGTAAATGGCAATTTGGAAATGGCTGGCTTTAGACTGCCTGGAGGCGAAATTTCAGATGGAAGAGCTCTATGCATTCGGAGTTCGTGCTCTGTCATTCTGATTTCGACTTTCTCTTTCGTCTCCCCCCCCCTCCCCCAATTTTTCTTTCGTTGGCAAATGATCCGAGATGTTGGTTAGGAATGGGAAATCATGTGGAAATGTGAACTATGATTGTGTTTTTTTTATCTGTTTCTCTTGATGTTCACTTTCTCTCTTCTTTTCTTTCTTCTCTCTCTCTCTCTCTCACGCGTGCGGGCGTGTGTGTACGTGGGGGAACATGCATGCGTCATCTTCCAGTGACAGTCATCTTTATAATCACAGATATTAGGTCCATGTATTAATCTTGTGAAAAATAATGGCTAGTAAATCTCGTATTCAGCATTACCCCCTCCTTTCCCCCCTGTTTCCTCGTGAGATGTCTCTTTTTCTCTACCTCTCACCACCACCACCATCATTATCATCATCACCATCATCATCATCACCATCATCATCATCATCATCATCATCATCACCATCACTACCATCATCATTATTATTATTAATAGAACAGTTTCCATAACCATCTACTTGCAAATCTTCGCTTACTTATGCCCTTCCATTCAGGAAAAGGGTTACATAGAAGGGGAGTGCATGAAGGAGACGAGATTGCCTATCGTGCTTGTGCTTTGCCTTCATCAAAATGAATTAGTGGTACGAGCAAGTTATTTATCCTTTTATCCGCTTATATTATATATATACATTTTTCTTCGGTTATTATGCGTGCCATTCGTTCATCTTTATAGTTAATAAAGATGTCTATTTTTTCGTGCCGAGTTGTTATTTATTACATACTTTGCTGATTATACTACACCTCTTGCTGTTTGCATTATCAATATTGACTTGACTTATGTTTTAGAGATGGTTGTATAGGGCGAACATGGGATTATTACCATATCAAAAGTTGATATTTGTCAATTTCATTTTATTTACCATTTGTATAGGTGATGGTGATTTACTTTGTGTTTTCATATAATTGTTTATATTATATTATTTATTTTATATTATTTTTATTCCATATACAGTTCATTCGAAAATGAGTTACTTGTTTTATATCGAGAGTTATCATTGACTTCCATCCGTGTCATTTGGTGACTCTCCACCTATTTTAGAGGTGTTCTGTTGCACAGTTCATTGCACGCTGGCGGCATCCGGTGCATTCCCCGCCGCCGACCGAGGGAATAGCCCGGCGCAAGGACGCTCGCTCGTCGCCACGGCCTTCCTCTCTTCTGGCGTCTCTCTGCGCCTCTTTTGTTTATCCCTTTTTCGTATCTCCTTTCGTCTATGTGATCCTTTTCGCTCTCGTGTTTCGCGATTGTTTTCGTGTTCTTTCTTCTTCCCTTCTTTCTTTCTTCTGTTTCCTTTTTTTTTTGTCCCTTATACTTTCATGTTTTTT
>NW_028234403.1:51325060-51327560 GCF_977035675.1 Penaeus japonicus
TTTATTGTTGTTCATTGTGTGTTTATATCGACAGTGTTTTCGTTTATTTATACTTGTATCACATATGATATGTGTTGGTTAGACGAATTTGCTTCTGTTAAGGTGACACCTAGGAAGTGAGAGAGTCTGGGTAACTGAAGTGCAGTGAGTGCGAACCGTAGAGTTGGGTGGAGCCAAAACTTCTCCGTTCCCTCTTCTTGTCCACCTCGGCTACTTAGTTTTAGTTCCTCTCCACGTAGATTCCGAGTGAAAGTGTCATTTTGTAACTGTGTCCTCATAAGTGATATTTGTTTACAAATAAAAGTTTCGGCCTGCATTTCCCATTCTGAGGAAAGATACGCTCTCAGGAAAGATGAGGAAGAGAAGGGGAGTGAGGGAGGGAGGGAGAGGGAGAGTATAGGAGAGAGTCAAGACTAACCGGTACATATATTAGAAAAGTTCCGCAACTTATATCCTCTCTAAAAGAAGCACGAACTCTCCCAATATATATATCTCAGAGAGAGTGAGAAGAAAAGAACTCGTAAAACATATGTTCTTTCTTCGAGGCAAGCCAGCAGCGACGTAAAGAGCAGACATACTTGGTGCGTGCGGAAGCGGTTGCAGAAGGAGGCGTTAACCAAAAGCTTTGGCAAAGGGGGGAGGGGGGATGGGGGGGGGTTTAGAAGGATCTGGAGGGAGTCGGGGCTTTGGGACGTTACTTATGGGACCTCTTAATGTGTACGTGTTTTTTTTATTTTTTTTATTAAATTCTTTTTGTTACCATTGTTGGAGGGTGTGAGCAAGTGGGAGGGTTTGACCCAGCGGGCGAGTGTGTGAGTGAGTGAGTGAGTTAGTGAGTGAGTGTGTGCGTGTGTATGTTTGTTTGTTTGTTTGTTTGTTTATTTGTTTGTTTGTGTGTGAGTGAGTGAATGTGTATGTGTATATGTATATGTATGTGTATGTGTATGTGTATGTGTATTTTCGTCTATTAGCATTATCAAAACCCAAAAATCATTTATGTGCTAAAAAGAAAAAAAGGAAACCATAAAATAGAGGACACCCCATTGCCCCCCCCCCCCGTAGAGAGTTCACGGGCGTATGTGGGCGTAGGGGGAGGGGGTGTGAGTGGGCGTGTTGGGGAGGGGTGCGGTTGAGTGGGCGACCTGAGAGGTTGGAGTATAAAGAGGAGGAGCTCATCGGAGTGATGCCAACGGAGAGGTCGTATTGACACACCTGTCATGGCGTGACGACTGGTGTTGTTTGCAGAACGTGTAAGGATTGGGGGGGGGGGGCTACGTAGGATGCTGTGTCGGATGTCATGTCATGTATGATGTCACTTAATTAAGATGTCATGTAGGGTATCGGATGTAATGTAATGTCATGTAAAATCTCGCATGGGATGTTCTGTTATGGAGGATGTCCCATGGGCCTTCGTGCCATGTAGAATCTCACATAGGATATTATGTCATGTGGGATCTCACATGGAATGCCATGTTTTGTCTGATGACACAGGGCGTCATTTCATGTGGTGCCACATGTGCCTGGCTAACAACGTTATCACATGCCATGTAGAATGACACATGTTACCACACGCCACATAGGGTGACATATGTAGGATTGTCACATGAGATGACGTGTCACGCAGGATGTGAACATTGAGCAATATCTCCGGCGTGACGATCGGGACGCGCGTGAAGTGAACTTTCGCGCCTCCCCCTCGGCGCGGCGCGAAGGGCGTCATCTTCCCCGCTTGGACAAAGAGACCGAATCGACCGTCAAAAATGCGGTCGTCGTGCAGGTCGTGAATGTGCAATTGCGCAAGGAGAGAGGTAGGGAGGGGGAGATAGGGAATAGGAGAGGGAAGGAGGGAGGGAGGGAGGAAGAAGGAGTGAGAGGGAGGGAGGGAGGAAGAAGGAGAGAGAGGGAGGGAGAAGGAGAAGAAAGGAGGGAAAAAGAGAGGGGGGAGGGAGGGAGGAAGAAGGAGTGAGAGGGAGGGAGGGAGGAAGAAGGAGAGAGAGAGAGGGAGGGAGAAGGAGAAGAAAGGAGGGAAAAAGAGAGGGGGGAGGAAGAAAGAGAGGGGGGAGGGAAAAAGAGAGGGAGGGAGGGATAAGAAGAAGGAGGGAGGGAGAGGATGAGAGAGAGAGAGAGAGAGGGAAGGAAGGAGAACAAGAAGGACGGAAAGCGATGGAGAGGGGAGAGGAAGGAAAATAGAAGAGAGAGAGGGAAAGGGAGAGAGAGAAAAAGAAAAAAAAAATGAAGGGTAGAAGGAGAGAGAGGGGGGGAAGGTCATTTTACCAACCATTCTTACGTTCAAGTTCATGCAAGTACAGCAAGTGAGATTTCTCTCTCTGCTCTTCTCCTCTCATGCTGCTCCTTTTTATCTTCTTTCTTTCGTATAGTTTTTTATTCTGTCTCTACTTGAATAATCTTTAATCATTATGATTTTTTCCCAATCATGCCAGGCATTTCCCTCACACCAGTTACATCATCTCGGTCTCCTTATCCCGTCTCTCTCCCCTCC